>NC_047111.1:40318858-40545032 GCF_902500255.1 Thalassophryne amazonica | reverse complement strand
TCCATTAACTTTAACTAGTAATGACTTCATGACTTTCTTTGCTAACAAAATTTTGACTATTAGAGAAAAAATTACTCATAACCATCCCAAAGATGTATCGTTATCTTTGGCTGCTTTCAGTGATGCCGGTATTTGGTTAGACTCTTTCTCTCCGATTGTTCTGAGTTATTTTCATTAGTCACTTCCTCCAAACCATCAACATGTCTATTAGACCCCATTCCTACCAGGCTGCTCAAGGAAGCCCTACCATTATTTAATGCTTCAATCTTAAATATGATCAATCTATCTTTGTTAGTTGGCTATGTACCACAGGCTTTTAAGGTGGCAGTAATTAAACCATTACTTAAAAAGCCATCACTTGACCCAGCTATCTTAGCTAATTATAGGCCAATCTCCAACCTTCCTTTTCTCTCAAAGATTCTTGAGAGGGTAGTTGTAAAACAGCTAACTGATCACCTGCAGAGGAATGGTCTATTTGAAGAGTTCAGTCAGGTTTTAGAATTCATCATAGTACAGAAACAGCATTAGTGAAGGTTACAAATGATCTTCTTATGGCTTCGGACAGTGGACTTATCTCTGTGCTTGTTCTCTTGGACCTCAGTGCTGCTTTTGATACTGTTGACCATAAAATTTTATTACAGAGATTAGAGCATGTCATAGGTATTAAAGGCACTGCGCTGCGGTGGTTTGAATCATATTTGTCTAATAGATTACAATTTGTTCATGTAAATGGGGAATCTTCTTCACAGACTAAAGTTAATTATGGAGTTCCACAAGGTTCTGTGCTAGGACCAATTTTATTCACTTTATACATGCTTCCCTTAGGCAGTATTATTAGACGGTATTGCTTAAATTTTCATTGTTACGCAGATGATACCCAGCTTTATCTATCCATGAAGCCAGAGGATACACACCAATTAGCTAAACTGCAGGATTGTCTTACAGACATAAAGACATGGATGACCTCTAATTTCCTGCTTTTAAACTCAGATAAAACTGAAGTTATTGTACTTGGCCCCACAAATCTTAGAAGCATGGTGTCTAACCAGATCTTTACTCTGGATGGCATTTCCCTGACCTCTAGTAATACTGTGAGAAATCTTGGAGTCATTTTGATCAGGATATGTCATTCAAAGCGCATATTAAACAAATATGTAGGACTGCCTTTTTGCATTTACGCAATATCTTTAAAATCAGAAAGGTCTTGTCTCAGAGTGATGCTGAAAAACTAATTCATGCATTTATTTCCTCTAGGCTGGACTATTGTAATTCATTATTATCAGGTTGTCCTAAAAGTTCCCTAAAAAGCCTTCAGTTGGTTCAGAATGCTGCAGCTAGAGTACTGACGGGGACTAGCAGGAGAGAGCATATCTCACCCGTGTTGGCCTCTCTTCATTGGCTTCCTGTTAATTCTAGAATAGAATTTAAAATTCTTCTTCTTACTTATAAGGTTTTGAATAATCAGGTCCCATCTTATCTTAGGGACCTCGTAGTACCATATTACCCCATTAGAGCGCTTCGCTCTCAGACTGCAGGCTTACTTGTAGTTCCTAGGGTTTGTAAGAGTAGAATGGGAGGCAGAGCCTTCAGCTTTCAGGCTCCTCTCCTGTGGAACCAGCTCCCAATTCAGATCAGGGAGACAGATACCCTCTCTACTTTTAAGATTAGGCTTAAAACTTTCCTTTTCGCTAAGGCTTATAGTTAGGACTGGATCAGGTGACCCTGGACCATCCCTTGGTTATGCTGCTTTAGACGTAGACTGTGGGGGGGTTCCCATGATGCACTGTTTCTTTCTCTTTTGCTCCGTATGCATCACTCTGCATTTAATCATTAGTGATCGATCTCTGCCTCCCTCCACAGCATGTCTTTTTCCTGGTTCTTTCCCTCAGCCCCAACCAGTCTCAGCAGAAGACTGCCCCTCCCTGAGCCTGGTTCTGCTGGAGGTTTCTTCCTGTTAAAAGGGAGTTTTTCCTTCCCACTGTAGCCAAGTGCTTGCTCATAGGGGGTCGTTTTGACCGTTGGGGTTTTCATAATTATTGTATGGCCTTGCCTTGCAGTGTGGAGTGCCTTGGGGCGGCTGTTTGTTGTGATTTGGCGCTATATAAAAAAAAAAGTTGATTGATTGATTGATATACTCCAGGTTCCGGTGGGCAGTGAAAACCGTGAATGGCACGGACGTTCCCTCCAACAGATGTCTCCACTCTTCAAGAGCCTCTTTCACCGCAAGGAGTTCTCGATTGCCAACGTCATAGTTCCGTTCATCCGGGGTCAACCTGCGTGAAAAGTAGGCACACGGGTGAAGTACCTTATCGGTCTCTCCGCTCTGGGACAGCACGGCTGCTATCCCTGAGTCAGAGGCATCCACTTCACCCATGAACTGGTGGCTAGGGTCGGGCTGCACCAAAACTGGCGCAGTAGAGAACCGTTGTTTCAACTCCTTGAACGCGGCTTCGCACCGATCCGACCAGGTGAAGGGGACTTTTGGAGAGGTCAGGGGGCTAACTACCTGACTGTAGCCCTTAATGAACCTCCTATAGAAATTAGCGAAGCCGAGGAACTGTTGCAGCTTCCTACGGCTTGTTGGTTGGGGCCAGTCTCTCACCGCCACAACCTTGGCCGGATCAGGGGCGACGGAGTTAGAGGAGATGATAAACCCCAGGAAGGACAAAGACGTGTGGTGAAACTCGCACTTCTTGCCCTTCACAAACAGTCGGTTCTCTAACAACCGCTGCAGGACCTGACGTACATGCTGGACATGGGTCTCAGGATCCGGAGAAAAGATGAGAATATCGTCCAGATATACGAAGACGAATCGGTGCAGGAAGTCCCGCAAGACGTCGTTAACCAAGGCTTGGAACGTCGCGGGGGCGTTGGTGAGGCCGAACGGCATGACCAGGTACTCAAAGTGACCTAATGGGGTGTTAAATGCCGTCTTCCATTCGTCTCCCTTCTGGATCCGAACCAGGTGATACGCATTTCTAAGATCCAGCTTAGTAAAGATTTTGGCTCCATGCAGGGGGGTGAACACGGAATCTAACAATGGTAACGGGTATCGGTTGCGAACCGTAATCTCATTCAGCCCCCTGTAATCAATACATGGACGAAGTCCGCCATCTTTCTTGCCCACAAAAAAGAAACCTGCCCCCATCGGGGAGGTGGAGTTCCGGATCAGCCCGGCAGCTAATGAGTCCCGGATGTAGGTCTCCATTGATTCGCGCTCAGGTTGTGAGAGGTTGTACAGCCTGCTGGACGGGAACTCAGCTCCTGGAACCAAATCAATGGCACAATCGTACGGACGGTGCGGGGGAAGGGTGAGTGCCAGATCCTTACTGAAGACATCAGCAAGATCGTGGTACTCAACCGGCACTGCCGTCAGATTGGGAGGGACTTTGACCTCCTCCTTAGCCTGTGAACCGGGAGGAACCGAGGATCCTAAACACCCCCGATGGCAGGTTTCGCTCCACTGAACCACCACCCCAGATGGCCAATCAATCCGGGGATTGTGCTTCAACATCCATGGGATGCCCAAAATCACGCGGGAGGTAGAAGGAGTTACAAAAAACTCAATCTCCTCCCGGTGGTTTCCAGACACCACCAGAGTTACTGGTTGTGTCTTGTGTGTGAGTAAAGGGAGGAGGGTGCCATCTAGTGCCCGCAACGGCGAGGGAAGCGCCACCAGAGGGAGCCCTACCTCCCTTGCCCATCTGCTGTCTAGCAGATTCCCTTCTGACCCCGTGTCCACCAGTGCTCGGGCTTGAAGGGTTAACTCCCCGCTCAGGATTGTGACTGGGAGTCGTGTGGCAATTTGTGTGTGTCTCACTTGAATGTTTTGACCCCCCCTTAGCCCAGTCTCTAAGGGCGAGTGTTGTCGTTTTGGCCGTTTGGGGCAGTTTCTCTGTGTGTGCTCAGTTGAGCTGCAGAGAAAACACTCTCCACGGATCAGCCTCCCCATTTTGGCCCTGTGCGTTTCCCTAACAACGTCAGCAGGGGGAGCTGTTGCCCCACAAAGCGCTGCGGCTGTGGAGCGTAGGGAGGGCGGCCCCTTTTCGAACCCGGAAGGGAGAGGGGCGGCGCGTATCCGGTCACGTCCTTCGCCTCGCTCCCGACGACGTTCCTCCAACCGATTGTCTAACCGTATAACGAGATCGATAAGCCCATCTAAATCCCGCGGTTCCTCCTTAGCTACCAGCTGCTCCTTCAGAACCAACGACAGTCCGTTTATGAAGGCGGCGCAGAGCGCAACGTTATTCCAGCCGGACCTCGCAGCCGCGATGCGGAAGTTGACTGCATAAGCGGCTGCGCTCTCGCGTCCCTGTCTCATTGACAGCAGCACGGTTGAAGCGGTCTCTCCTCTGTTAGGGTGATCAAACACTGTTCTGAACTCCCCCACAAACCCAGTGTATGCTGATAACAACCGTGAGTTCTGTTCCCAGAGTGCCGTAGCCCAGGCGCGTGCTTTACCCCGAAGCAGAGCAATCACATAAGCTATTTTACTAGCGTCTGACGCGTACATGACGGGACGTTGTGCGAAGACGAGGGAACACTGCATAAGAAAGTCCGCGCACGTCTCCACACAACCTCCGTACGGCTCAGGAGGGCTTATGTATGCTTCAGGGGATGGTGGGAGGGGTTGTTGAACCACCACTGGAACGTTTATATCCTGCACAGGGTCGGCAGGAGGACGAGCTGCAGCAGCGCCCTGAGCGCTCGCCGCCATCTGTGCGGAGAGAGCCTCCACTTTGCGGTTCAGGAGGATGTTTTGCTCAGTCATTTGATCCAACCGAGCCGTAAAGGCGGTGAGAATGTGCTGCAGCTCACCAATCACGTCTCCTGCAGACGCCTGCGCTCCCTGCTCTCCCATTGGTCGTTCAACAGCCGGGTGACGCCCCTCGGAGTCCATGACGCTGGCCGAGATATCCTGTTGGGAAAGTGTAGGAACACGGACCCACAACAGGGGGCGCAAATGAACGGACAATGGAGGAAGTCAAATAACAACACTTTACTGTTGTGAATAAGCACAACAAACACAACAGATTACAACAATAGACAAAGAAGTCAATTCACAAAATGTGTCACGTGGGCAGGCTCGAAGATAAGAGACGTCTGTCCAAAGCAGAACCGGAACCACACGATTTCCTCCGCCACCGAACCCCGGGAATACTGGAGCCGCCAAGTCCCGAACTCCCAGGTGGCCACTGCCTCCGCGTGTCGGATCTGGTACTGCTGGCGAGGAACAAAAACAGTTAAATGTGGGTGCGTTTGCACCCAGCAACCCGTATGGCGGGAAAACCACCTCCACCTCTCGTCGGAAGAATGTCTGCTATTTAACGCACAAAAGTAACAAAGTGTTAATGTCAAAAAGACAACACAGTCGGCTGAGCACTTTACCTCCTAGGTAGAGCGATATCTCGGCAAAGAGGTGGAGATGTCGTCTTGCTGATATACCACTGCTGATCAGATGATTGGTGACAGCTGTCATAGGGGATAAGTGACAGCTGTCACCCCGGCTGCTCCTGTGAGGCGGCAGCGCCCTCTGGTGCCTGGAGCCCGCACTCCAGACAGGGCGCCCTCTGGTGGTGGTGGGCCAGCAGTACCTCCTCTTCAGCGGCCCACACAACAATATGTCTGTTTACGCTTTCCATATTCTGTCGTATTTTTGGTTTTAGCATCAAAACCAAATCATAGTTTTATTTTAGATTTTTGTTTTTTTTTAAAGGTAGAATTTAACAGGGCACGTTTATTTCCATTTTAAAAACATTTTTTGCCCATAGTACAACCAGAACTGCTTCATCGCGAATTACTGTCTGAATAATGAGCTACTGTTTACTGTCTAACTTCATACTGGTAATGCCAGACGTTCCGCCAGAGTGATTGCAGCTCTGAAATTTGTCTGGATCCTGGTAATCCGAGGCCCGACTCTCCCCAGCAGCTTGTCAAACTGCTCCCTGCTCAGGCAAAAATAGACCTGGAAGTGGCCGTCGTGAAATCGGAGCTCCTTCACAAGGCGAAATTCCCCAAGCTGTGCCCTCGACCTGAGGGTCTTGTCACGTTAATAAAATGCGGAAAGGAACTGCTCAATAACTCGTTTTATTTGTGAACTTCATGGAGGATTCACATAACATATCCTCTTAGCATGGCACCGCTAACAACAACGGGTGCGCCGTGATGATGTAATCATCACATCTCTCCATATCTCCCCACTTTTGTTGAACCAGGTAAATACACCAGCAAATACAGTGGCTAACAAAATAACATGTCCACATTCAATATCAAACCATTTCCAAAATATCAAAA
This sequence comes from Thalassophryne amazonica, assembly GCF_902500255.1. Lineage (NCBI taxonomy): Eukaryota > Metazoa > Chordata > Actinopteri > Batrachoidiformes > Batrachoididae > Thalassophryne > Thalassophryne amazonica. The sequence continues at coordinate 40,538,738 of NC_047111.1, read as the reverse complement.
CTGAAAGTCTCTTTTGTTTTCAAACACTAGACCTCAAAGTCCTTCTAAAATAATGAAGAAAAGTCTTTTCTGAACTTCACTCCCCCACACACAGAAGGTAGTGCAACAGAAGCATAATGTTCAACAAACATCTCCATTTTTCCTCTAGCAACGAGAACGTCTCTATCAAAATAAATTAAAAGTTTGTGACTCACCCAAGTGATGTTTGCAACTTGGTCTCTAAACATCTCTGTACCTGAGAGGTAGTTTGATCTCACGACCCCTCAAGGTCATCCTGGTTTCCCTCTGGGAAAGAGAGGGTCGCAACGGAATACCTGGTGTAGACCCTGGACTTGAGCTGCCCGGTAGTGCTGTAACCTCCGAGCCGGTCGGCGCAGGGCTGGAATGGGTTACCAGCTGCATCAGGCTCCCAACTGGCGTGTGCGGCTGGTCCACAGGCACGATGTTCTCCGGAACCACCTGCAGATGTCTCCTGTTGCAACGCAGCATGGCACCTCCATCCGTCTTGATCAGATAGAACGCGGTTCTCCTGATGGTCTGATGATCTCTGCTGGGGTTTTCCACCCTCTCTCTCTCCATCCAACATCACTCTGACTGGTTGACCCAGACATAACTCCGGGAGTGGGCGGGCAGAGTGTCTCCTGTTGTAGAAGTGCCTATATGCCTTTTTGGCCTTCAAATTGTTTTGTAACACTAGGTCCCGTCCCACAGGATCTGACTGTAAGCTCGTCTCTAGCGTTGGCACAGGGGTACGGATCTTCCTTCCCGACATTAGTTGAGCTGGACTGACCCCAGTGGCAGTGATGGGTGTCGCTCGGTAGCTCATCAGAGCAAGTGATGGATCTGGCTGCTAGAGGATCCTCGTTGCGGTTTGGACCGCTCTCTCAGCTGCCCCGTTTGACTGGGGGTAGTGTAGACTGGAGGTCGTATGGGTGAACCCATAAGCTTTAGCAAACTCTCTGAATTCTACTGAAGTGAACTGCATTGCATTGTCACTAACAAACTCCAGCGGTATTCCCCATCTGGCAAAGATACCCTTTAAACAATTGATGACTTGCAGGCTACTCGTGGAGGGCAGATGTGCCATCTCGATGTAGCGTGAATAATAGTCCACCACAGTCAGATAGCTCTCCCCATTTAGTTCACACAGGTCTGCAGCAATCTTGTAGTAAGAGGTGTAGTAATAAGGGGTTCGCATCTTTGCTTTGGCTTGTGTTCTATACAGAACTCAGATTGCATCACTGTTCAATTAATGTCGCCACTGATGCCCGGCCACCACACTGACAACTTGGCTCTCGCACGGCATTTTGTTAGCCCCTGGTGGCCCCCGTGAATTAGGTTGATGTTGGCCCTCAGTGGTGTTGGGACTACAATTCAGTCCTCATACAGTACTAGTCTGTTTGACTCTGAAAGGTGACTCCTAGTGGTGTAGAACCCGGGAGAGGATGAGAATTCGGCCAATTTGCGTGGCCAACCACCCCGGATGCATGTGATGACAGTCTGAAGATCCCGGTCATTTTGTGTGGCTTCTTGTATCTCGGAGAGTCTGTCCACTGACACCGGTTTGTTCGTCACCACCCCTCTGACGTACGCCTCCACTTCCTGGCCTATGTCTGACTCTGCTTCCTGACTCAGAGGGCTTCGAGACAGTGTATCAGCCACAATCAATTATTTCGCAGGAACAAGCACAGCTGTCACATTGAACCTCATTAGGCACATTAACAGTCTTTGGCACCGCAGTGGTACTTTGTCCAGATCATACACGTTAATTAGTGGTACGAGTGGTTTGTGGTCTGTCTGGAGGAGGAAGCTCTCCATCCCCTGCACATACCTCGTGAGCCACTTGCAGGCCCACACTGCTGCCAGGCACTCCTTTTCAGTTTGTGAGTAGCATTTTTCTGTCTCTGTTAAAGTACGTGAGCAGAAGGCGACAGGTCTCAAAGTGCTGCTATGGTCTTGCAGCAGTGCTGCTCCGAAGCCATAGCTGTTGGCATCCACACTCACAACCATCTGGCAGCTTGGGCATAATATGCAAGCGCAGGTGCAGATACAGTAGTGTTCAGAATAATAGTAGTGCTATGTGACTAAAAAGATTAATCCAGGTTTTGAGTAGATTTCTTATTGTTACATGGGAAACAAGGTACCAGTAGATTGAGTAGATTCTCACAAATCCAACAAGACCAAGCATTCATGATATGCACACTCTTAAGGCTATGAAATTGGGCTATTCGTAAAAAAAGTAGAAAAGAGGGTGTTCACAATAATAGTAGTGTGGTGTCATCAGGTGTCCCCTATTTAAGGATGAAGCCAGCACCTGTTGAACATGCTTTTCTCTTTGAAAGCCTGAGGAAAATGGGACGTTCAAGACATTGTTCAGAAGAACAACGTAGTTTGATTAAAAAGTTGATTGGAGAGGGGAAAACGTATACACAGGTGCAAAAAATTATAGGCTGTTCATCTACAATGATCTCCAATGCTTTAAAATAGACAAAAAAAAAAAAAAAACAGATGCGTGGAAGAAAACAGAAAACAACCATCAAAATGGATAGAAGAATAACCAGAATGGCAAAGGCTCATCCATTGATCAGCTCCAGGATGATCAAAGACAGTCTGGAGTTACCTGTAAGTGCTGTGACAGTTAGAAGACGCCTGTGTGAAGCTAATTTATTTGCAAGAATCCCTCGCAAAGTCCCTCTGTTAAATAAAAGACGTGCAGAAGAGGTTACATTTTGCCAAAGAACACATCAACTGGCCTAAAGAGAAATGGAGGAATATTTTGTGGACTGATGAGAGTAAAATTGTTCTTTTTGGGTCCAAGGGCCGCAGACAGTTTGTGAGACGACCCCCAAACTCTGAATTCAAGCCACAGTTCACAGTGAAGACAGTTAAGCAATGTGGTGCAAGCATCATGATATGGGCATGTTTCTCCTACTATGGTGTTGGGCCTATATATCGCATTCCAGGTATCATGGATCAGTTTGGATATGTCAAAATACTTGAAGAGGTCATGTTGCCTTATGCTGAAGAGGACATGCCCTTGAAATGGGTGTTTCAACAAGACAATGACCCCAAGCACACTAGTAAATGAGCAAAATCTTGGTTCCAAACCAACAAAATTAATGCCTCGCAGATGTGAAGAAGTCATGAAAAATTGTGGTTATACAACTAAATACTAGTTTAGTGATTCACAGGATTGCTAAAAAAGCAGTTTGAACATAATAGTTTTGAGTTTGTAGTGTCAACAGCAGATGCTACTATTATTGTGAACACCCCCTTTTCTACTTTTTTTTACTAGTAGCCCAATTTCATAGCCTTAAGAGTGTGCATATCATGAATGCTTGGTCTTGTTGGATTTGTGAGAATCTACTGAATCTACTGGTACCTTGTTTCCCATGTAACAATAAGAAATATACTCAGAACCTGGATTAATCTTTTTAGTCACATAGCACTACTATTATTCTGAACACTACTGTAGGAGCATAAGCTTTGCTTTGCCGTGGCGTAGGGCTCAGCATCAGCCCTCAATTTAATTTTAACTGGGTCACAGTCCATCAGCCCTATGTCTCCAAACATGTCGCTGAGCACTTCAGTACTAACTGCCCCAACATGCACTACGAGGCCCATTTGTTTGGCCACGCATCTCCCCAGTAGGTTTTGTGTGAACTGTTACCGAAAATGGGTATTTTTGCCCTTTATACTGACTGGTGGCTAGGAATTTACCAATGCACTTCACTCCCCCCCCCCCCCCCCCCAGGCTGCTGGCATTGGGTCTGGTCCTAACCAGTCGGGGTTTCTGGGGCAGGCTGTGGAATGTGCGCTGAGATATTATGGTAATGTCAGCCCCAGTGTCAATTTTAAATTCCACCGGGCTGCCATTCACCGGCAGTGTTACATGCTATTCATTGTCTGACCAAGGTTGGTCTATAACTGTGGCCTCCTGATCTACTATGGCGCCCAGGAAGAACATATCACCACCTGTGGCTTCTGGTACCACTACTGCCACAAGTTCATTCACCATCTTGGTTTTACATGCAACTTGGAAGTGTCCGATTTTGTTGCATTTATGACATCTTTTATTTTTCGTTGGGCATGTTTCATTCCTCCTGTGCTGCCTGTTACATCAAGTGCACGCTTCCTGTACATCATATTTGTTTTTATTTTTGTTTTGCCCCAGCCATCCACTTTTGTTCTTTTTTGTGTTATGTTGCTGCTCTCCTCGCCTCACTGCATCCACTGAGCATTCAGCCCTCATAGATGTATTTTGTTGTTTGATTTGTTCATTCTGTCTTGCGATCTGAATGGCTTTTTCAAGCGTCAGGTCTGGTTCCAGCTGTAGCTTTTGAGACACATCATAGTCAAGTATGCCTATGACAATTCTGTCCCGAATGTTCTCATCTTTATCTTGGCCGAACTCACAATATTGGGCCAGCTCTTAGTCTTCTTATGAATGCCTCCATAGTCTCCCCGGGGCGCTATGTGCATCTGTGGAAGCACGCACGGCCATGAATCACATTGCATTTCGGCACAAAATGTTCATCAAATTTGCCCATTACCACGTCAAAGTCATTCTCCTCTTCCTCACTCTCGTACATGAAGGACTCGTAAATGGGCTCCGCTTCCTTCCCCATTGCATAAAGGGAATTTATTTGTACCACATCAGGCTCTTTACCAAGTTTGGTCGCCACACGGAACCTGCTGTAACGCCGCTTCCATGTTGGCCACTCCGCCGGCTTCGTGAAGTCAAACTGCTCCGGTGGTCCAAATTTTTCCATCTTCATCGGGCGTTCTGTTCATCGGGCTTCTGACACCATGTCACGTTAATGAAATGCGGAAAGGAACTGCTCAATAACTCCTTTTATTTGTGAACTTCATGGAGGATTCACATAACATGGCACCGCTAACAACAACTACGGGCGCGCCGTGATGACGTAATCATCGCGACTGCGGTGATGTCTAACACACACATACACACATACATCTCTCCACAGGTCTCATGAACCCACAGTCTCCTAACCGAATGTCGTTGTCATCTTCTTCTTCTCAACAGAACAAGCGCTAAAGCTTTCTCCTGCAGCAAATCCATGATGGCGACTGTCGGAGTTCTCGTCCGCGCTCTCGAAAAGCCAGAGTGTGACGTAGCCGCAATCTCCACCCCCTTGCCGCTTCCAAAGCGATGTGTCTGACGTCACGACGCATTGGAAACGCATTGGCCTGGCGTTACGACGCATTGGGAAGCGTTGAAGCGTCGCGCTGACGCTTTTAATGTGAAAGGCCCTTTACAGTGTGCAAAGAATCTTAAAGGTACAAAGATATTTATTAGTGAAGAATATACTGATGCTGTATGCTTAAAAAGAAAAGAACTAATGCCAAAACTGAAAGCTGCACGCGAGAGAGGTGACATCGCTTATCACAGACATGATAAGCTTATCATTCATCCTTGTTCCATCACTCCAAAGTAATCTTGGAACTTTAAGGTTATGATGGCATAAAGGCCTTTTTGGTGTTTTTATTATTTTCATATGACTGACACAGTCACATAGGCCATGAGACGAGACCCGAAAATGTTCTTAGAAAAGGATTTTTGTAGCATAGACCTGGTAACTAAAAAAAATCCTCCTTTTTATATGAAGATGAACATAGTGAACACATTTCAGCTTGTTACCACAAACAACACTTGCACATTTTTGAGAAAAATTACTTTATTGAAATTTAATAGGAAGTCATTGCTAAGGGGCATGGCTGCATAGCAACCACTCATTTTGCAGTGAATACAATTTGTAAAATCACATTTTTCTTGAAATATACATTAATTAGATTCTTTTCATGCTGAGAACTGAGAAAAAATAGCATAATTTACACAAAAAATGTCAAATTAACCCCTTCCCACGTGCTACATAGTACACGACAAAACAATTCTGACCACAACCAGAGTAGTTGCATCTTGACAAGACCTGCTCTATGAAAGAGAAACAGTTTCTTCATTTCGGTTACTCTATAGATTAGGTGAAAATGTTGTACTTTGAAATTTGTAGCAGCAGTTCAGATTGGTTAAAGAAGCATCTCGATCTTCTGTGAAAAAGTGCAAAGCCTGAAATTTCATTTCAAGACTTTGAATACATGTTTCATTTTGCAAAATGACATTTTACATTTACTATCTGCCAGGAATGTCTAGTCATCTGATTCAGCTTTACCTTGATCAGAATTATCTCTTCATCCCCCAAATCCCCATCATCAAAGAAATGCTCCTCCTCTACCAGTGCATCTTTGTTTTCTCAGTCAGTGCAAGAACAGACCTCTGTGATTTTTAGATTATTCTTGAAACAAGTGCATGATCTGGTCTGGCACTTATTCTTCTTGCACTTGCAGTTTGCCAGCTCAAGAACTGAATCAGAGACTGGGAGAAGATCTATCCATTTAACCCGGAGGACACCATCAATTGTCCATCCATGGCTGTTTGGTGGTGGGATGCTTGGATTGGGTTCAAGGCAGCGGTGATGACTGCCTGCCTGATAATTTGCCCAAAGAAGATGCTTCTCCAATGAATCTTTGTTGGGTGGCAATGTGTCATCCATGTGTTTGCCAGTTTTAAAAAGAGCTGCCCTGACATTATTCACATGCTTCAGATCTTTGACATACAGTGAACAAACAAATTCCTCTGCTTTGCTGACCAAGCCCTCATCAACCTCCAACGTCCTCCCAATCAACAAATCAACAAATTTGGGTTCCCCCAACAGTTTGATGGGCCTCACTTTCACAGACAGTCACAGTCTGTGAAAGCATGTAGTCCTATCAAGGCCAATGGGGCCGAAGGATTGCCGGTTCCTGTCTCAAAACACAGACAACAGTCCAAATCCTTGAACTTTGCAGTGCACAGAATCAGTACATCTGTGTTAGGGGACTGAATTACTATGGAGTTCGCAGTCTCCCTGGCATGAAGTAGTAGGTGGGTGTCTGCCTCTTCATGAGAGCATTTCAGCTGTTCAACTTCTGCAATTGTGGGGGAGGATGAGGTACCAGCAAAACAGATTTTGTGGCAGGTGTCTGAATGGCCAATGAAGAGAGTAAAGGAGTGTCCCCGGCCATCTTGTACCCATGATTTGATAAAGAACTCAATGAGAAGCTCCTTGTTTGTCCCACAGTACTTCTTCCACTGAGCAGGTACTTTTTGACCCTCTGAAAAAAATCTCAGTGGCCCTCAACTGTGAAGCAGACTGAACCTTATCCCTGCGGTCCCTCTCTGCATTCTTGATGCTGACTGTTGGGTACTGGTCTGTAACAAGATGAACCGTCTTTGCAGAGCTCTCCCCGGCAAATTTTGCCACCTTCTTCAGGTACAGTGTGGCAAGTTCACCAAAGGTCTTTGGAATCTCTCTGAGCCTGATGCTCTGAAGAATGGCCATCGCATCAAGTATCCAAACTGAATTGGGTGGGACTCTATTGGCAACAGATGATGGCGTTTTGTCCTCCAGGTGCAGACTCACCTTGTGCGTCTCCATGAGGCCTCCATCTGGATACGCTCAAACCAAGGGCATGGGTCCCAGGGTGTAAGCCAGTAACTCCTCAGTCTTGATCACCCTTTCTCTTCCTATAATTACAAGGCGTGCCATCAGATTCCTCGTTGACTTGAGAATTCTTTCGCACTAGTTTTAGTCTTTGTTACCTTGCCAACACCTCAGAAGGACTTTAATTTCAGGTCTTTGATGGCATCATGGAACCCTTTCTTGACTGTTAGAAGCTGGTCCTGGCAGAACTTTATGAAACAAAGCTCTCCTTTCTCTGAAGCAGACAGGATATCCTTGGCAATGGCATCAGGGACCATTACTCCAGAGACAATATGGACTAGATTCTTGGAATCATAGGTAAAGGGATTGATGAATCCCTCCATGCACTCAGTGATTTGGCAGATAGCAGCTTCTTCCCTCTTGGAATGGGGTACATCTAGATCCTTCCGTGTCCATCCCTTGACATCCCTCCCAGCATACTCGAAACAAGATCTTGTTATTGCTGCCCTCTCTGGATGAGACAGGATCCATCTTTGAGATGCACCCTTGTTAAGAGTGAATCCCACATTCCGCCTTTTGTCTTTGTGTCCCTGTTGCATGTCTGCTCAATTGTCATGTCACATGCAACTTGTGAAAACCCATAGCGCTCTTGTCTTTGCACCACGAAGTCTCCATTCATGAAAGTGTAAAGTTGAGTTCAACATCCAAAACTTGTAAGAGCTCTTCATGTTAAAGAGAGGTAGCAGGTGAACATAACTAAAAGCAGCTGCAGTGTTTTGGAGTGTACATGATTTCTCATCTCTCAATTGCCTCCAAGGCCACAGTACTTTCAACTCCTTCATACTTTGACAGTGAGATCTAAGCTCTTGATGATTCTATGAACTCAGACCAGCTTTGATCAGTGAAATCTGTAATTTTCACTTTCACAAACATGCATCAAGCAGGCGGCCATGTTTTCATCCTCGAACCCAGGGGCTTACCTGTAGTGCATTTATGTACAGAAGAGCCTGGGTTCTACCTTGATCTAGGTATTAGTCAGCCATCAATTCTAATGATTTTTTTCTAGAAAATGTGCAAATCTTTTCAAGCGGTAACAGGCTGAAATTACATATCGATAGGTAAAGAAATTTTAAGTCATTTCCCAGTAGTTACCAGATGTGCGCTACAAAAATGAAAAATAAATGGTCACGTCTCATGGCCTAACATCACAACATGGATTTCCGAAGAGGGGGTTCAGAATTGCAAATATTAACATTAACAGTCTGAGGAACAAAATCTGAGGTCAATAATCTGCTGTGTAAATATAAACTACACATGGCAGTACTCAAGATGAAGGGGGATGGTATCCCCTCTGAAACAAAAACATTCAAAATCATCCCCCCTGTAAAACTGCCATCCCCCCTTTCCACCCCTTCCCTTTTAACAGTAAATGTTGGAAATATAACTTATAAATTTATATATAATTATTCCATCATTACTCAACAATTATGAGTAAATGAAATATTAAAATCGGAGGGCGCAGGGGCACGTAAACAAATGGTGCAACGTGATTGGTTGATACCTGATGCCAGAGGGAGCAGCACGAGCTGCAGAGAAGAGCGACATCTTGAGGATCGACTGCACTGCAGTTACATCATGGCCAAAGAAGCGGCTGGACAACGGGATGTGAAACAGTACTTTAAAAAGTCAAAAAGTACAGGTGATCTATAAATGAAGATGCAGCAATCTCAATCATTACTTTTTATTAATCTATACAAATGTCGCTTGACTTGCCACAGGTTACACGCACAACAGCTAGTTTTCCAAGCTGCTGTGTAGCCTCCAAACTAACTGAGATTTACTCACTTTAACATTAGCCTCTTGTTAACAAGGTTGCTAAAACATAGGACTTGTCATTCAGCCACGCTGGATTCAAGTTTATGAGCGTGGCAAACGTGGAAAAGACACTGTTAACCTTAGATGAGTTTGTCTCAAATATTGTACCAGTATTAATGATGACATACACTTCACATAGCTTTATTTATTTTTTCACCAATAGCACTCATCAGGCGACAAAATCAAGTGAAGATGTTGGTTCAAATTCTGACATTGAAGGCACGTGACATGAAAGAGTATCTCCAATGAGTTTTCCCCCCTTCTGGGACCTGTTGCTGTGCCCTGTAACTTAATATTAGAGACTGTGAATATGATACATTTTATTTTAATCTACAGTGTACATTCTGTCTGTTATCCAAGAGCAAGTTCATGTGCTATTAATCATTTAGAAAACTTATTAGCATGACATGTCTGCTCATTGTGTCAAACCCTAAAATGTTGTTTTCTTCACATAGAGGAAAGTCATGGAGGAGCAGGAGGATCAAGAGGAGGGGAAAGAACAGGTTTGATTATTAAATCTTTTGGGTTTAGACCAGGGATTATGTTAACCAGGAATTCCCACTAATAAACTGTTTTTTCTGCACAATAATTGAAAAATCTGAAAGCTCTCAGACGTTTTTTAATGTAATTAAGTAGTTTTTAATGTAGAAAATAACATTTTCATAACTGTAAAATGACAAATTACAAAATAATCTTATCTTTTGTTTGATTTGAGAGGATTCAGAAGTCTTGTTTGCAAAGTTTTGTTTTGATAATGAATTACACCCCTGCCCGCCCACTCCCCCCCTCCTTTTTTTGAAAAAAAAATCCCCCCCCCCCATTTCATTTTACAACTCCACTACTGGCCACAATTTTAGGTAGACTCGGACCCACAGTAATATTCAAGAGGTCATATAAAATGTTTAATAATGAGAAATTTGTTGATGTGAAGGCCATTCATTGGGCGGAGGTGTTATCTATTCAGAATCCTGATATTGCACTTGCAAGATTTAATAGCTTATTCCTGCCTTTTGTTGAAATTCATGCTCCTTTTGAAGAAGTTTACTGTCAAGAACATTGTCACACCCTGGTTGGATGATGAAATTAAAGACTATTAAAATGAGATATCAGATGAAAAAGACGGCAAATATAACAGGAAATAAATTTGACCTGGACCTTTATCGTAAAATGAGGAACTCTGTCACTAAACTTAATAGAAAAAGAAACTTTTTTTTTTTTTTTTTTTTTTTTTTTGAGGATCGAGTTCAGAAAGCAGGAACTGACAGTAAAAAGATATGGAATGTTTTAAATCAGTTGATAGGCAAGAAAAAGACAATCTGTCTTTTCTTGAGGTAGATAATAAATTCATAACAAAGCATGTAGATATTCCTAATTATATTAATGATTATTTTATAAGCATACTAGACAAATTAAGAGAAAATTGCCTAATCTGAGTAATATTAAATCCTATCTATTGATAAGAAATAAAATTACGAATAATAAAAACATCAGGTTCAAATTTGAAGAAGTACAAATAAGGTAAAGGAATTCCTGGGTGTTGATGGTCTTGACAGGCTTCTCAAACCAGCAGCTGATTGTATTGCTCCAGTTTTAACTTGAATAATAAACCTCAGTTTTACTTGCAACACATGTCCGCAATCGTGGAAACAGGTAAAAATGATCCTACTACTGAAAAATAATAAACTTCTATTCTTGACTTTAAATAGTCGACCTATAAGTATTCTACCTGTGTTAGGAAAAATTATGGAGTCTGTTGTATATGAGCAAATTAGTAACTATTTTTCTTTGAAGAACTTAATCTCGGCCTTCCAGCATGCATATAGAAAGAGTCACTCCACTGCCACGGCGTTGACTCATATGTCCGATAATTGGCTCAGAGAGGCTGAAAGAAAGAATATAGTCGGTACTGTGTTTCTCGACTTCTATGCTGCTTTTGATATTATTGGCAGGGCTGTGAAAACTCCGGATCCGTGAAATTCCGCCGATTTCATCATGGGGTGTTTACAGGGGCGTAGGTTTGCATATGGACCATAGGGACAAGTCACAACCAATATTTTGGGATGGCAAAATAGTCCCTACCAATATTTAGCATTTTTTTTTATATATCAAAATCATTCACTATTTTTTTGCGAACTCGATACTATAATTTTAGTCGTCACGTTTTGTGTTTTCGATGTGCCAGAGTGACAGGGTTACCCATGTTGCAATTTCATTGGCTCATGTTCTTCTCACATGGATGTAAACAAAGCAGGCAGTGCTTCATTTGTAAAGTGGGAGGTCCCGGAGCGCAGAGGATGGGTGGCTCCGGTGCAGTGTTGCCAGATGTACGATAATTATCGTATTTGTACGATAGTTTTGCCCTCTGTACGATCAATAATGGGAAAAAATCCAATATGTACGATAATTTCAGTTGGTTGCCCAAACACGCATGTCTCTCTGACACCCAAGAATCATTTTGCAGGCGTTGCACTCAGGCGGCATCAAAGACACAACACACACAGGGCTGCTGCTGGCTTTGGGTGACCGGGACAAAGTCATTTGAAAGCCCGCCCCCTCTCTATACAAGTTCCCATCCAATCTCTGCCATGACAGGAAGATTCCCCAGCCAACATCTTTTTTTTTTTCGAAACTTTATTTCAACAAATGCAATAACAAACAAACAAAACACAAGAGCAAAGAGATATACAAGAAAAATAAAAAAAGTTCAAGTTCCTTATGGAGGTGTCAACATTTTTTCTGTGTTCAACAAAATCTGCACAAGTGGCCATGGCATCGGATGACGACAGCAACCTCAAGGTTGAATTCGACTCTTTCTAGTCTGGTAATTGACACGTTTGTGTCCCTTCACAGAAAAAAAAATCTTTCTAGTCTGGTAGTGCATTTGCTTGTGCATTTGTGTTCTTTCTGTGCCATAGTTTCCCCATTACTATAATTACTGTTTAAAAATGTGACACAATTCTTTGTAAATTTAAAAAAAAAAAAAAAACGCAAAAATAGCTACGTTGTATGCGTTTTGTTTGTGTACGATAATTTCTCCCAAAATACGATAATTTTGAGGTTTTGGTACGATAGTTTCATATTTCATATCTGGCAACACTGCTCCGGTGCAGAAAAACAAGAAGGGCGGGGCTTGCGAACAATGCTGTGCGCCACACTTAAAATAAACTGCACACCCACACAAACACATCTTCACAAATGACACTAACACCCTGCCTTTTCCTCAAAAATTACTACATTTATGTTTGCTGTCTGTCTCTGTACTTTTCTGTCACTTTTGCGCTCTTTTTCATACTTTTCCCTTATTTCAAAAGTCACCGAACGCACTTTACCATAATATATGCAACATATAGCACACTGTTGGAAAGCACTGGTTCTTGGCTTGCTGTCAGTGTTGAAATTTTTCAGAGTGAGGGCTTACATGAGAACTTACGGTAATGAGAATCAGCGGCGCACTAGTGTGAAACTTCCGTGTTTTTCCTCTGCGTTATGACATCACAGGCTTACGTTTACCGTAATACACCATATATGTTATTGGAAATCCCTTTTTTTTTTTTTTTTTTTTTTTTTTTGGCAAATTAGTTTGCCAGATACCTACAACTGCATTATTGATGAAGAGAATAGATTATACATCTTGGTTGCAAAAACTTTTTTTTTTTTTAGCTCCACAAGTATATTTTTTGTTGTTGTCTTGTTCTCTCAGGTGTAGGCCTATAGAATAGATTTGTGATTTTGGGTGCAGTTTTGTTATTTTGTTTGCCTACACACTTAATATTGTAAATGAAGTGTTAAATTATTCAGCATTATGTCGTCATATGTTATGTATTATGCTGTACTTGTGCGTCTAATGGTACGAGTGGGTTAGGGGGTGGTGGTGGGCAGGGGGGCCGGGGGGGTGGGGGTGGTATTGTCCCTACCAAAGCTGAGACCAAACCTACGCCCTTGGGTGTTTAACTCTGTAATTGTGATCGTCACTGAGTTTTTAAAATGTCTGTTGCAGAGAGTTTTTTTTTTTTTTACAACATCGTGCAAGTTTTATAAGTCTGCGGAGGTCAGCGGACACTGATCTGTGCGTTACAGATACAAATCAGTTTCCTCTGATTCGCGGCGTTTTGAGGACAAAAATCCCTCAAAGCCTGGCTGTTGCGACAGTTGTTGTAAAGCGGGACTGGTGGGTTGCTGCGGCAACGCTGTGTGGCTCCTGTGCGAAGCTTAAGCTAAATGTAGCATGTGGACATCGCAAACTTTTAGAGCTCTAAATTTTTTAAAAGAAGAATTGTGCAGCATGTCTGTGTCACGGACCAACATCAGACAGAGAGAAGATGGCGAGAAACATGGTTTGAAATGCTGTAAGTCTTTTCAGTCTTAATGAATTTCATGTAGTTTAATTGTTCTGAGTCAGTGCATCATTTGGTTTACAATTAAAAGGAAAATCATTCCAGGTCCTACTTCCATGTCATATTCTGTTATTTCAACATGATCATTGATGGTTCAAATGAAAGATTGAACACTATGAAGGGTCAAAGTGATCAAAATTAATGGAAATATTGAATGTGGTAAATATGAATGCAGTAAAACATAGATTGTGGTGAAAATGAAAGCAGTAAAACAATGTGGTTAAAAGTGAAAGCAGTAAATATTGAATGTGGTTAAAAAATCAAAATGGTAAAACTGGACTTGATAAAAATGGAAGGTGTGAAGTACTAAACATGAAAATGAGTGACATAAAAAAACATCTGATTAATTTTGCCCCTTTTGAAAATTAGAATCGTTAACTTTGGATGGCATTAACATCACATTATGGTAAATATTAATCTTATAAATATTATGTCTTCAAAATATAACATTGGCTAATTTAATTCACTGCCTCAATTTTAGTACCGCTACTTTATCCACTTCAATTGTATCATTTGCTGTACTCGATTTAATGTAAAGGCGAAGAGCACAATCATACAATCATAAACAATGGCGGACTCCGTGTGTTTACTGCTCTGTGAGTTTTTAAGAGAAAGTTGCTGGTGACGAGACGAAACACGCTTGAAAAGTACAGAAAACTTTGGGAATTCATAGAACAATATGAAGACGAGAAGATACGAGCTGCTAGAGACGAAGAGAAAAAGCATGACGGTAAGCTAATCGCTAAATAAGTAATAACTACAGGCTGTCGCTATTAAGTATTAAAATTGTGGTTGTCAAAATAAAGTGTTAATTTAGATTAATTAATTACAGCATCTGTCACACTTTGCTTCATTTTGTTTAGACGTCAGTGACTTGGTCTGTAAATGAAGACATGTTTCTGAGAGCAATAAATGTGTTAGATGTCAATACTTTTTATACTGAAGTAACTTGCTTTGATAACTATTGTTAAAAATCAAACGTGGGAGTTTGTGCGTTTACTGACGTTCATGCACAAAATGTTAATTCGGTTTTAATGACCGTTAATAAACATTGTCACTGAACTCGAACAGGTTAAAACGCATTAAAAACGTTAGATTTTTTTTTTTCATCCAGATTTTAATGTTCAATGGACAAATTTAAATACGAAATCTCATAATTATTAAAGGCGTCGTACTGTGCAGAAAGAATCAGCTTCCAAACTCCCACAATTCCGTTTTTATCGGCATTCTTTATAATACAGCCTTTTATTGTCATTGTACACATAAATAAAATTGAATTTGTCTGCATTTAACCCATCCATATTACAGTTGGACACTTCTCCCAATTTAAGATCAATTATGCCTGCTTGATGTATAACAGAAATAACCCACACCCTGTTTACCAGATTATTAAATGCCCCAAACACACAGATTTTTTTTAAATATACCTGCAATTAAATGATTCATTTAAATTAACTAATCACAAACCCGGTAATCAGTTACATTATTTTTTTAATAACCTGACAGCACTAATTAAAATGTATATGCTGTATGTGTGTGTTTCAGATGGTTTTCTCAGACACCGCTGAAAATGTTCATGCCACGGAATGGGATACCTGTCATCATTTGCCTACACATCATGCACCGGTTATGTTCCACTGTGAATTTTGAATAAACTTTTGTACTTTTTGCTAAAATTTCTCCACTTTTGTGTAATATCAATTTGATTTGTAAAAGTTACCAAGGTTTACTGATTTAAATTAAATGTTAACATTTTGAAGAGCCGTTTAAGCAAAATCCAGTAGTAAAATAAGTTTTACATTTAATGGGGTAATAAATGTAAATGGAAGTAAACAGACAGTAAAACTGGTTGTTCAAAAAATCTGAATAAATTACTTCTGGTTTGGTATAAGTCATCCAGCAGAATTATACACCACAGTACAATAGTTTGTGGTAAAATGTTACATCAAACCGTAAACCTAGTATAGCCAGAATTCCTTGATGTAATGGTGCTATCACTGAAGTGACTAAACCTTTTCATGTTGAATACCATTTGCTAAAATCTCAGTTTAGACATGATTATTCCAGCGTCTTTGTAAAGATTTAGCCAGTTGTAATGTGCAGTGTCTTCTGGAGTAGCAAATCCCAAATTAAAATTCTTAGAAATGAACCGTCATTGTACCAAAATGTCAATGACAAAATGTTTTTTTACTGTTGACTCAGCCAGAAATGACAAATTATGATACAATCACACAAGTCAAAATGTTTACTGCAACTAAAAGAAATGCAAATACCCCAATAAATAAATACATAAACCTGTGCAACACAAACTATACAAAAGTTCCATATGTCTATAATCCTGGGGTGGGGGTGCAGGACACACGCCCCGGTCATGCATTGCGTGGATAAGCTCGCTCAGCACGTCAAGGATTGGCTGATTTAATGCAGCTTCCACCTCCGTTGCTTCTTCGAGGATCAGTCGGATGTGTCGATCACACTGAACCCAGTTCAGCTTCAACCTCAACATCGCTGGATGGACAGATTCTCCTGCTGGAACAGGCTCCTTTTACTCTTGCCTGGACAATATTGAAGGTAGAAATGGGAAGTGATTAACAAAATCAAGTTTTAAAAAATTATATATATATATGTATGTACATACAGAGTGCCCCCCCCCCCCCCAAAAAAAACTCAGTTTCTATATGATCATTCTCCAGCCTTTCAGTTATCTTGGTCACTTTGCATAAAAGTTATGTTTTTTCAAAATTTTGCTCCAACAAATCAGACCATTTGGAGCATAATTTGAAAGAACCTGACTTTTATGCAAAGCAACTAAGATAACTGAAATTTTGCTGGACATTAGTGGTATTTTTTTTTACAATATTTTTATGGCTTTCTTTTTTTTTGTGTGGTGCTGGACGTTGATGGTCGAACCCTCCTCGCTTATGGAACAGGATTCTTCAACAAAAACACAATCATGACATGTTAAAAAAAAAAAAAGTAATAGCACTAAATTAGATGTAAAAGTCTGTTGTCATGCTGACTTGAGGTGTTTTTCTGTCAGAAGTTAATAGTACCTTTAAAGCTGAGCACAGAGTTAGCTAGCTTGCTAGTTAGTAGTCAGCTAGCTCACTGTGTCTGCATACACGAGACGCGATGTTACTTGAACACAAGTTTAGACTCCAAATCGTTAAAGTGTGCTTCCCACCATTGGGATAAGTAATGTTAAATGGTGCTTTCAAGCAGACTACAGACAGTCACAAAAAACACCATCCGTCGCTTCCAACAAAGTCGTGAGCGAGTCGCGGTCATCCTGCCTCCGGGTGCTCGTCGGTCGGTGTCCTTAAACAGTTTTCCTTCGGTCGAACCGTTTCCAGCCCTTACAGTCTGACCTACTCTGGTCGTTGTGGTTCTGTAATCACTTTTAAGCTTTTTCAGCTGTTCTCTGCGTTGCTGTAATGTCCGGTGAGCCGGGTGCTGCCAAAGATTGGGAGATTTTCTCATTTCGGGTCGTTTCATTCACCTCTCTGTATTCTCTCCTCCGCCACCAAACACAAACATCCGCAACTCAGCCAGTGCGAGTAAAAAAAATAACAAACCTCACCATGAAACGAAAGAAAAACCCGGTTTCTGTGACACCGCTATGACTTTAAAAATGACGGGTTTGATTCTCATCTCGGACGACGAGCTCATGACTCATCCAGTGACGACATTCTCTGACCAATCAGTGGCCGGCAGCCTGTTGACGTCACATTTTAGTATCGGCTCGGCGCACTTGGAACCGCTCCTGAGAAGGTACTAAAAAAAAGCACCCGGTACCAGGTACTAACCCTAAGAGAAAAGCAAAAAACCGATTAGACTAGAGTCGAGCCGAGTAGTGCTACTTTTGTGAAGTAGAAAAGAGCTTTTAGATTTGGGCGCTCTTCGCCCGCCACTCCCAATGGCGCCACCCCGCGGTCAGTGACATGCGCAGTGGCTCTGGACTACAAATTTCCGCTGTCGCAACAGTGGCTGCTGCCGTATTCCGATCCAGCGGAAGTGAGCAAAATTGCACAGTTGACGCGGTGAATGATAAAACTGAAGTGGGTAAAGCGGACCTGCTAAAACTGAGGCAGTGAATGAAAACATTCAACATTAAATCGAGTACAGCAAATGATACAATTCAAGTGGGTAAAGTAGCGGTACTAAAATTGAGGCAGTGAATTAAATTAGCCAATGTTATATTTTTAAGACATGATATTTATAAGATTAATATTTACCATAATGTGATTTTTAATGGCATCCAAATTTAACGATTCTAATTTTCAAAGGGGCAATATTAATCAGATGTTTTTTACATCACTCATTTTCATGTTTAGTTTCACACCTTCCAAGTCCAGTTTTACCCTTTTGATTTTAACCACATTCAATATTTACTGCTTTCACTTTTAACCACATTGTTTTACTGCTTTCATTTTCACCACATTCAAAGTTTTACTGCTTTCATTTTTACCACAATCTATGTTTTACTGCATTCATATTTACCACATTCAATATTTCAATTAATTTTGATCACTTTGACCCTTCATAGAATCCAGGGTAATTTAAATATGCACTAATTTTGAGATTCTTTTGTTGTAGGATGCTGAAAATGTATCATTAGACAGAAAATTAATTTGGTTTCTGGGATCCCACGGAGCCCATGCTGCCCCCCCCCCCCCCCCCCCCCCCTGACTCACTGCAAATTTTCCTTGGATTTCACAAGTTTCATTTCACAGCCCTGTATTGGTCATTTGTTATTGGGAAACTCGCTGGTTACGGTTTTGAGCTATCAGCTCTTACCTGGTTTTATGGTTACCTATCTAACAAAACAGTGTTTTTTAATGGCAGCTTCTCTAGCACCAGGAGTGTAATATGTTGTGTGCCACAAGGGAGTTGTCTTGGTCCATTATTATTTACTATTTTCACAAATGATTTACCATATATTTTTGATAACGTTAATATAGTGATGTATGCAGATGATTCTACCATTTATGCATCAGCACGCTCACACAATGAAGTCGAGAAATTTTTTTAAATATGGAACTGCACAAGGTAGTTGACTGGGTAACATCTAATAAGTTAGTGTTAAATACAGTAAAGACTAATTGTATGATTATTGGCTCTAGTTGCATTATTATGAAAAACCCTGTATTACACCAAAATTAATAATAATATGATAATAAATCAAGTACATGAGACTAAGCTGCTGGGTGTAGTGGTAGACTCGCTACCTGTTGCTAGAACTAATGCCATTAAGAACACTATCATATTTAGGGGTATGAAGGAATGGAATTTATACTGAGCAAAAATATAAATGCCCCATGTGAAATATTGATGCCACATGGGGTTAACAACTGTAAGTGAGCATATGCTGAGTTTCACTTGTACAATAGGGATATTTCTCTTGATTTGTGTACCATTTATAATATAGTGAGCATTTGCTCAGTGATGCAGTGATTTCACTCATTACAGGGGTGTGGCATATCCAGACGGTGATCAGACAGAATGAGTAGTACCCAGACACTCCCTATACTGGGGACAAGAAAAAGTCACCGCAAAAGGTCCAATTTTGTTAAAAGTCATAATGTCTCAAATGTCTCAAGTCATGCAGGAACATGCAATTGGCATTTTGGATGCAGGGATGTCCACCAGAGCAATCGCTGTACAGCTGAATGTCAATTATCGGACAATAGGCCCTTTGAGAGTTCATTTCCGACAGACGGGCAGTACTGCAAATCGACCACATCCACGTCGGCCACGTGTGACCACACCGGCACAAGATCGACACATCCGGCTTGTCCACCTACGGGATTACATTCCACAGGCTACGATAGACAACCAGATCAACTCTATGTAAAGGTGGTGTGTTGCTCTGAGGGACGCACATGATGGACACGAGATATTGAACATTCAATTTCTTCGAACTGACCCGTAACGTGTTCAAAGGGTTGTTAATCCTTTGCAGATGCCAATATCAAGATGTAATGGATGGTGATATAAAGATTATTCATTAACAAAATGAATTTTGATTTGATTCATATATTGCATAATCCTAATGTTAATAAAAACTCATAAATTTGACATGGGGCGTTTATATTTTTGTTCAGTGTATTACCAGATTACATTAAACTCCTAATGAATGTTTTTTTAAAAAAAACTTCTGAAACTGCATCTGTTGGTATAACAAGCAATCTGGGTCAAACCTTTAAACATAGACAATTTTCTCTGCCCATGTGTGATGATGGATTATGATTTTTCTATTATTATTTTGTTTCCATTTTTTGCTTATGTATGTTTGAATGTATTTTTGATGTATTGTGTTGAATTTGGATTGACCCCAGGAAGAATAGCTGCAGTGCTCCTGCAGCTAATGGGGATCCAAGCAAACAAACAAACAACCAAATAAACCTCTCAAGCTCCACCATGTTGAATGAGGAGCATCAGTGCACAGCCATTTTCAGATCTCTCCAGGAATGTTCAATCAGATTCAGGTCTGGGCTCTGGCTGGGCCACTCAAGGACATTCACAGCATTGTCCTGAAGCCACTCCTTTGATATCTTGGCTGTGTGCTGAGGCAGGCCCGGCGCCAGAAAAAAATAGTAAGGGGGTGATGAGTTTATCACAGGGGGCGGTGCCCCCCCCCCCCAAAAAAAATAAAAATTGCGCACCGGAGGGTACGTGCCTCTGAGCGTGCGTAATGAATTGGGTGCGCTCCTAGAAAGCTCGTGTATTTAGGCTACACCGTTGTAAGGGACTGACTAAGAG
Source organism: Thalassophryne amazonica (assembly GCF_902500255.1). Lineage (NCBI taxonomy): Eukaryota > Metazoa > Chordata > Actinopteri > Batrachoidiformes > Batrachoididae > Thalassophryne > Thalassophryne amazonica. The sequence continues at coordinate 40,518,205 of NC_047111.1, read as the reverse complement.
TAAAGAGTGATTACAGTATTTTTTAAATTATTATTTGAACGTATAGACCCTCGGTCAAGTGATCTTCTGCATACCACAAAAGCAAACCAACAACTGATCTGAGAAACGACAGGAGACAGTAGATTAACCCCACATACAGCTCTGCATCACAAGCGCAAACACAGCGCAGTTGGGCATGACAGTCACACAACGGGTCAAAGATAAACCTTTCATGTAGATACACAGTGGTCCCTTGTTTATCGCGGGAGTTACGTTCTAAAAATAGCCCGCAATAGGCGAAATTTTTTACAATTATAGACCTTTTAAGGCTATAAAACCCCTTACTACACACTTTTCTCAAACAGGTATGAACATTTTCTGTTTTCTCTCGTGTGAACACTCTCAAAGTTCAAACCTTAGTAGAAAAATAAGACCAACCTGTTTTCAGGCCCAAACATTTGAGAAATAAAAATAGAAAGTTTCCTATAAATAATTATGATGGCTTTTAGAACTAACAAATTTAATTTTAACAATCAACCTACGAGGTTGGACACATAAAATTATTAATAGTGACTGACCAGTATTTCACAGTTCCTCTGATTGCACCTCTTCGTCGTGGCGCCGCTCCGCTGAAGGCCTCGCTGGTGTCTTTTTCCGAGTGAAGAACACAGTTATGGGTAGTTGTTGGCGCTCTTTTTTCTTCTGGGCAAGAAGATTCTTATAAACAGACACGCAGAACACAATGCGCGTACTCTCCCTTCGCGGTGCCTGCTTGATGAGGACGCAGAGCACAATGCGCTGTTAAAAAAAAAAAAAAAAGCATGCAAAATTGGACTAAAAAATCTGCGAAACTGCGAGGCGCTATATTTTCCAGTCTTTCTTTTTCTTTCTTTATTTTTATTTTTGATAACTCTCACATCCGAGGGGGCGAGGTTGATGACATGAGGGGGCGTCGCCCCCAAACGCCTCCTTGTGGCGCTGGGTCCGTGCCGAGGGTCATTGTCCTGCTGCAAGATGAACTGTCACCGAAGTCTGAGGTCAAGAGTGTTCTGGAGCAGGTTTTCATCCAGGATGTCTCTGTACATTGCTGCATTCATCTTTCCCTCAATCCTGACTAGTCTCCCAGTTCCTGCCCCTGAAAAACATCCTCACAGCATGATGGTGCCACCACCATGCTCCACTGTAGGGATGGTGCCTGGTTTCCTCCAAACATGACACCTGGCATTCATGCCACTTTTCACAGTGTGAATAGAATTTTGAGGGGAAAAAGGAATTTCATCCTTTTTTGAATGAGACTATAACATAACAAAATGTGTGAACTGCCCTGAATGCCTTTGAGGGTTCAGAGTATGTCTGGGAGGCTTTTCTTGTGGATTCATCATGGAAGTTGACAACTATATAACTTTTTTTTAAATTAAGCAACAGAATAGTTTTCCAGGCCGGAAAAATACCAGGCATGCAATGTGCAGCAATGAAAATGCATGCCTGGTATTTTTCCGGCCTGAGCCAGATTGCCGGCTTTTGGATCCCGATATAATGCTGCGTTCACACGGCACGCCACACAAGCGACAGGTTGCCTTGTAATCCCTATGGAAGGATGAGTTGTGGCGCCACAAAAGTTTAAGCCACGTGACGCGAATGAAGCGATTTTGAGTGATTGGCGCATTTGTGGCACAATATCGCATCACGTTGCCCTCCTTCCCAAGTTGAAAAATCTGAACTTTATATTGAAAAGAAAAAAAAAGAAAAATCTGAACTTTTTCATCTTGTCGCGCCGCAGTGACCAGTCAAGGACTGGATATGTAGTGACGTGGAGATGTCTGTCTGGAGTTTATACTTGACGTGGACATGTCCTGTCTCTGGCAATCAGCCTATGATCAGGACTTGTGTCCCTTTTGTCTTTTATTTAACACAATTATGACAGAGTTTGAGGGGAGAAAGCGAGGACGTGCAGCAGCAGCTGTTTTTTTTTTTTTCACGTGCGTGCGTGCACGCGCGAACGAATCGTCCGTGAAGATAATTTTATTACATACTATACAGATGTATGATAAAACAAATGGTGACTGGTTTATAACACAATTATGACAGAGCTTGAGGAGAGAGAGAGTGAGAGTGAGGAAGTGCAGCAGCAGCCGTTTTTAAAATTTTTTTAATTGTTCAAATGTGTGCGCGTGAACAGGACAGGAGAGAGAGGCAGAAGTACGGCTGAAAACTGGCCGTCATCCAGACGCTCCTGCAGCAAATGATGAAACTCCTTGAATTGGGAATGTTTGTCAGCTTTCCACAACAAACGGAGCACAGCAACTCCCTCTGTGCTGCTCCCGTTTTTTTTGTGTGTGTGTGTGTGTGTGTGTGTTTTCGGGTCACCACAGCGGATACAACCAGATCCGCATTGATTCTGAGACTTGATGCTTTTGATTTCGACCAGCTGGAGAAGCTGTCTGGCTGAAATGCTTTGATAGACGTCTTGTAGTTGACAAGATGAGTTTGTTCTCATTTGTTTTGTTATTAAAAAAAACGTGTTGTTGTCCATTCGGCTGCTCCCGTTTTGTGTATGTGTGTGTGTGTGTGTGTTCGGGGTCGACAAAGTGGATACAACCAGATCCGCATTGATTTAGAACTCTAGATTGTTGCTCTCACCACCATTTATCATCACCATTTATTTATCTTAGCTCATACATTCTGTACATTTTGTAACATTGTAAAGTTTTATTATATATTACTTGTTTTACTGCTCTATTTTTTTATGTTAGCACCAAGTACCACAGCAATATCCTAATGTTGTGAACTTGTTCACTCATATGGCAATAAAACTTTTCTGATTCTGGTTCTTGATGCTTATGATTTCGACCAGCTGGAGAAGCTGTTTGGCTGAAATGGTTTGACAGACGTCTTGTAGTTGACAAGATGAGTTTGTTCTCATTTGTTTTGTTATTAAAAAAACTGTCACTGATTATTTTCACCCAAACATGATTGAATTATTTTTCTCTTTCTTATAGAAAGACAAATTCTGAGACTTTTGATTTCGACGAGCTGGACATCTGGCTGAAATGCTTTGACAGACATATTGTCTTGTAGTTGACAAGATGAGTTTGTTCTCATTTGTTTTGTTATTCAAAAAACTTGTTGTCCATTCGGCTGCTCACGTTTTGTTTTGTTTTTTTGTGATCGGGGTCGTCATAGTGGATACAACCAGATCCGCATTGATTCTGAGACTTGATACTATTGATTTCGACCAGCTGGAGAAGCTGTTTGGCTGAAATGCATTTGACAGACATACTGGGCCTCATTTATCAACATTGCCTAAAAACAGGCAAAGATCTGAGCACATAATTGGTCTTACGACAAGACACGTGTGATTTGTGAAACATTCGTATCTGACCAATCCCAGTGTACGAATGATGGCTCTTGATAAATGCGGCGGCTGAATTTAATCGTCATTAGCATGTTACGCCCTTAAATGTTCATGGTTCAGAAGCCTCGCCCACTGAGCTCAACATGGAGAGAAGAAGCACTGGGAAGAAGAAAAACTTTTCGGAGACGGAAATCGGCATCCTAACATCGGAGGTGGAGAAAAACAAACTTGTACTTTTTGGCAGTCTGAAAAGTGGAGTCAAAGGCGCTCATAAAAATGCCGTGTGGAAGAGTGTAACGGAGGCGGTCAACAGCGTTGCCGCAGAGGAACGGACTCTGGGTGAGGTATGAAGAATTCTTTGACTTAACCTATGCCTAATGATTTTGTATCAATCTTTTATGCACCCACAGTTAAAAGCTTATGCCTGCTAATTGATTAAGAATTCTTTACATTTAGATCAAGGAAAAGTGGTCCGATTTAAAGCTGGCCACCAAAAAACCGTGTTACGGCACTTAAGCGCAGCATTAGGCATTTTAATGTGCAATGATTAGTTGTCATGTTTAGGCTATTTAGCATATGTATCTTTTATTTTACATAGGAAGCAGTATCATTAAAAATGTGGGCTTTTTTTTTTATTAATTTTGTTTAATCCATTTTAAGAATCCCTTTAGATCTGTTCTGAATATGTGGCTGCTTATGCTTGGATGACAGTTGAGGTTTTTCATAATTATTTTCAGACAGATTTTGTAGTGCTGCGCCACAAATCCACAGACTCAGATTTGCGTACACGAGCTCAGACCAGACGTGAGCTCTGTCGTGAGATTCGTCTTAGCCTCCGCTCACGTCCAAATTGATAAATACCGAAGTTTGTATAAAAATGGTCGAACGCACGTTTTCTGCCGTACGTTCGTTTGATAAATGAGGCCTATTGTCTTCTAATTCAGTGATTTTCAACCTTTTTTGAGCCGCGGCACCCTTTTTATATTTACAAAATCCTGCGGCACACCACCAACCAAAATAATATAATTCTATTACCAAAACCCAATTATCGCAATAGAAAATCGATACAGAAAAAACCGCATTTCGAAAATCCTCAAGCATTTTGCGCTCTGATCTCAAGTAGGGCTGTCACGATTAGGAATTTCTGGAGACGATTAATTGTCAGACAAATAATTGCGATTGACGAATATATTGTCTATTTTTTTTCCCTTCTTTATATTCTGCTATTGTAGTATAATCACACAACTCTGGGAGAATGTTTGGCTTCTGTGAGTGGAGAAACTGGGAATAGTGCAACATTTTTATCTTCATTTTACATACAGTTCCAACTTTTTCTGATTTGTGGTTGTTTCTGTTGCATTTCTGAAATTGTTTCTCCTCATCAGTCACATTTTGTGCTTAAACACTGCATTAAGTCCATATTGAACAAATAAATACCTTTGGAAAGTAACAGCTGTTAAAGTTCAGAGTTCTCACCTGCTTTTTGTGATCTGTGCATCTGAACATCACCACAGCTTCTCCATGTCAGGGTTTTTTTCTTTTTTTGTGGCTCAGTTCATTCATATATTCTCATTTTTTAAATGTTTTTAAAGATATTTGACCGTTTATTTCATCTCATGATCTCATAAATTCAGCATACGACGCGCACATGGTGTGAACAGGACGGTAACGGCAGAATCACACCTTTAGAGAAAGTTAAGAGAGAAGTAAAAGCTTCATGTTTTGGTTTTGTTAACATGTTCACTCGGGTTAAAATCCTCTCTCTGCTCCCCGCTCGCTGCGCATTGATGGTTCTCAGTCTGTAACGTGTCGCGCCTGCGTTCAGGAATCTCCCTCACGCACCCCCTCCCACGCAGTCTGCAGCCTATTGACTCCGCGCACACACACACACCGACAGCTCCGCATTTTGACGGCTTTTGAAGAAGACGTGTTGGGGGGGTTTGGCTGGATGTTTTTGTGTTTTCTTTTCTTTGCTCTCCAGGTGGTATGCAAACTAGTTTTTGTCTGTGGAGACGGTGCTGGCAGAAGAATCCTTCACCCTCATCAACATTATTGGCTGCACTTGTGGAGGATGTTCATGTGCAGGCCTAATGACTCGCAGCACCTGTGGATGATGCTCACGTGCAGACTTAAAGACTTTCAGCTGAAGCAGATAATGAGATGGCGTTCTGCATTTAAGCCATGAGTGATTCAAGCAGAATTGCCGGGAACTCGACCTTGTGACGTTCGTTTATGAGACGCTGAGGACCGCGCCTGGGTTTGACACATCGTGCCTGTGAAGGAGGACGGGTGAGGGACACATGCTGTCAGCACACATCAGAGGTGATTGATTGTCTGAATAAGTGTTAATAGTAATTTGGTATTTTGTTACGCAGTATATTTGAGCATTGATGAGAATTGTGCAGCTCGCTTCTCACGGCCGTGGCGTGCGGACTGATGATCCTCCACCTGTTGTGAGAAGCTGCTCATTTACATAAAGCTTAAATTCAGACCTGAATGTGTTGCTGATAGTGTGTGCCTTTGAAGGATATTAGTTGTAGCTGTTGACTTACCTCACCTCTTCTATCCTTCACAGAGTCAGTTTGTCGTGTCCACCTGGGGGGTGTTTGGCGGTGAATGAAGCGCCGGGCTTCGATCCCTTTGGGCGCTGGAGAGCGCGCCGTCCTTCACTCCGCCAGACAAATGCATTTTTATGTTGTGCACCGAGTATTGCACAAGAGGGGAAAATAAAATTGTTTTGTTTTTGGAACCGCTTTCTGGTTATTTAGCGCTGGGTCCAGTCAGACGCAGGTCCGCTCCTCAACCCGCGTCGGCACATAACAAGACGGCCACTGTTTTAATCGGCTGTCTTATCCAAACGGAGGCTGCAGCACAATGACGTCAGATTCTGAGTCGTTTTATGCTTTGTGGATAAAATAAATAATTCACGGTAATTGCGAATATGAAAAATAATCGCGATTGACGAATATTGTAATAACTGTGACAGCCCTAATCTCGTTTTTTTTTTTTTGACATGTCAACACTTTTATTCACAATAATCTGCCACTCTAATATTCACGGAGCACAGAGGCTGCCTTCAGCGAACCCAGTTGTGAGCGAGAAGGCCCAAGTCTGACCACGGTGACATCAACAGAGGTCAGGCCGCCTTCCCCGCACACCTCCACAGCCAACGCGGTTTCTCCTTCCCCAGAGGAGCCATGCTCCGTAAGCAGCTGAGATTCACGCTGTAGTCAGCAACCCGTAACCATGGAGACGCACAACGCTATGTGCGCAAGTATGTCTATTATACTATAGTACAGTGCTTTGCTGCCATCTACTGGAATAAAAGAGCATTACATCATCTGCCACACTATTACAGCACATACACCCGATAATGGTGATATTTGATAATTGCCCGCGGCACCCCGGTTGAGAATCACTGTTCTAGTTGACAAGGTGTGTTTAAGAGTTCAGTTCTCATTTGTTTTGTTTTTATAAAAAAAAAAACTGAAAAAGTGCTTCTTCAGTGAAGATTTGGTGTTATCAAACGTAGATAAACTTGCTGTTGAAAAAGAGGTTTGAACTGCTCAGAGCCACACTTTCCTGTTCATATTTCAATCTCCAAAAGATCATTAATTTGTACTTATGGAATTAAAGAAGTTCCCAGTGTGTTGTAGGAGTACAATAGTATTTAAAACACTTTAAGACAATCTGAATAGAGCACACAATATTCACATATGGACCCAAACACTTTTCTAATATTTAAAGACTGACTGGTGTCAGTTTAAAGCTACAGTGTGTAGGATTTAGGGGCGGCTGTTAGCAGAATTGGAATGTTGCGTTCATAACTATCTGTTAATTCATGCATAATCTACCTGCAACAAAGAATCAAATGTCTTTTATTAACAAGAGAGTGGCCCCCCTCATGGAGGCCACCATGTTGAAGAGGAATCGCTAGTAGCGCCCCAATACGCTGTCTACTGGTTGCTAGTGTTAGATATATTTCTGTGTCTAATTATGGTTTTCTTTATTTGTCTTCTGTATTTCTTTTGGTATCAAGGTAGTTATTATATGTAGGGTTATATTTTTGGTTTCATTCTTATTCTCACTTTCCTTTGTTCTTCTTTGGTATGTGCATGTAGAACTGGATTTAACCAGTTTGTACCACTTAGGATAGAGAGTTAGGTTACAATTATACGAGGTCTGTTAGAAAAGTATCCGACCTTTGGCCGGGGAAAAACTGGCTTACCTGGAGGGTTTGGAAACCTAATCACCCTCTAAGTACACTCCTTGGGACTCCACACACTTCTCCCAGCGGTGTCTCCACTGTTGGAAGCATTCCAAAAATGCCTCTTTCGGGATGGCGCGCAGCTCCACCATTGTTGCAGCCATGATGTCTTCCCTCGTCTCAAAACGCGTTCCTTTTAATGGTCTTTTAATTTTTGGGAACAGCCAGAAGTCGCAAGGGGCCATGTCAGGAGAGTATGGAGCCTGTGGAACCACAGTAGTTTAGTTTTTAGACAAATAAGTCCGAATCAAGTTGGAGGAATGAGCTGGAGCATTGTCGTGGTGGAGGCGCAATTTCCTGTGGCCCACAACTCCAGTCTCTTGCGCCGTACAGTTTCACGGAGGCGACGCAGGACATCCCTGTAATACTCCTTTGTTACTGTTTGACGCTGTGGTGCGTACTCATGGTGTACCACACTGCAGGAGTCAAAAAAAGTCAGCATTACCTTCACGTTGCTGCGCACTTGGCGTGCCTTCTTCGGTCGTGGCGATGTGGAATGCTTCCACAGTGACGACTGGAATTTCGTTTCCGGGTCGTACCCGTACATCCAGGACTCATCGCTGGTGATAATAGTGTCCATAAAGCTGGGATCACTTTGTGTGGAGTCCAGCATGTCCTGTGAGACTTCCACACGGAGGTGCTTTTGCTCCGCCGTCAGCAACCTCGGCACGAACTTCCCAGCCACTCGCTTCATGCCCAAATCTTCTGTAACAATGGAATGTGCCGAAAAAGTACTGATGTCCACTTCATCCGCAATTTCTTGGATGGTCACTCGACGGTCCCGCATCACCACAGCGTTCACTTTGGAAATGATCTGGTCATTTCAGCACATCGATGGTCGGCCGGAGCGCAGCGCACTCTCCACCGTTACGCATCCGTCTTTAAACCGGTTGTACCACTCCTTAATCTGTGTGGTGCCCATAGCTTCATCCCCGAAAGCCGTCTTTATCTTTCGAATGGTTTCCACTTGGCTGTCGCCAAGTTTCTGGCAAAATTTGATGCAATAGCGCTGCTCCAATTGTTCCGCCATTTTTCTTGCAAGAAAAATCCGCCGAGCACAGCCGAGAGGCGGGAGCCGCGGGACAAAACTCACACATGCGCACTAAGGTTCAAGGTTGGCTGATGCAATCTCACGTGACTCAGATCCATAAAGTTTTTTTTTTTTTTTAAATAAAAAGGTCGGGTTTTTTTCTAATAGACCTCGTAAATCATGTCTTCCGTTATTGCGCGGGCCTGTGGCAGGGGATGGACCTCCCTTGAATGCCCACGGGGGCCAATAAGAGAAGGACTTTGAGAAATAAGGTCCGCCTTTGTATCCATTGTCCGGGGTTCTGTAAGAAGTTCTTGCAGGGCCCAGGCCTGATTTTTGCTGTGACTTTAATTAAATTTAAAAGTGTGGAATAGTTTGTTTGTGCTTTGCAAGAGGCAGTATTACAAAAAGAACTGGGGGGAAAAATAAGTGGCGCCGTGACTCGGATGTGATACCTGTTCCCGACGAGGTTTCGTTGGGCCCCCGTCTGGTAAGAGAGCGGACCCCTCTTTGTGCAACCAATTTTAAGGCGCTTTTTCTACGGTGAGCAGGAAACCTGTTATTGAATTTCTGCAATATTGATTACTGTAAAATTAATATTGGTTGTATTAAAGTGTTGGTCTCTCTCTCCAAAATTTTCGTTATTAATTTTGGACGTTCCTAAAAGTCACAGTAAAAAAAAAAAAAAAAAAAATTCTTTCTCTTTTTATCTAATATTTATGGTCATTTTATTAGTTGGGGAAAGTCCAGCCGTTTCGTTGTCCGGCTGAGCCGAAGAGAGGAGAGTCTTTGAAGCCGAGAAGGGCGTGTTCTCGTTGCCGGGGTTACGAGCCTCGATGAGGGACGAAATTTCAAGGAGTGATTCGCCTTGGTAATATGTTCCGGACGTTTGTTTTTTGTTTTTTTCCATATAAATGTGGAGTGGCTTGCTGTACAGAAGGGGTCCTAATGGTGTGTATTCCATATAACTTTAGGTTTGAGGAAGAATTCCACCATTATTTGAAAAGCCTCTGTATGGATCTGTGGGGTTGAAATTGGAGGTAGGACACAAATAGTTAGTTTTAGGACAGAGATGATCTCATTGACAAAACAAACGTTGGGACCGGTGTGAACATGAATGAAATAGTCCTTTGTGTGAACGCACACCTAAGTCCCATGTTTGGATGCTGTGTCATTGTTTAATGAGATAATTCTGTGTGTAGAAAATTTGTGATTGTTGTAATGTTTGTGGTTTTTTTTAGGTTGCAGCCGTGACTCGTACGGCTTGCTCCACTTGGATGGCAACACTGATTTACGAGCGTTGAGGCGCGGGCCCCTCCCGCGTGCATTCCAAGAGCCGTGTTAAATTATAGATAGCTGCTGAGTTAGGTTAACTGACTCTAAAAATAAATAAATAAAATTGTAATAAACAACAAATTGTTGGGAAGGTGTCGTAGCACGGGCCCACAACAGGGGGCGCTAAAGGACGGACAATGAATAAGCAAAAAAGTAACAATTTAATGTTGACAACACACAACTAAACACACAAAATTTGTAAAGTCAATTAACACCAGGTGACGTGTGGGCAGGCTCGAAGATAGAAGACCCCCGACGAGAGAGAAGCCGCGTCCCACACGGCTTCCACCACCAACGGTCTGAAGAACACCGGAGCCGCCAAGTCCCGCGTCCCCAGGTGGCCTCTGTCTTCAGCTGTCGACCCTGGTACTGCTGGCAGAAAGCAGAGACAAGATGAATGAGCGTGAGTCCGCACACTCAGTAGTCCACAGTCTGTACACAGTTAGGAGGGAGCACCTCCACCTCCAATCACACACTCGTGCAGCTCCTGATTAACCACTTATCTGGTTTGGGGTGTGAGGCGAAGCCATTGCTGTCACACCAAACGCCAATTCCGCAGATAAGAAAACCACCAGGAAAACGGCTGCAACAGAAGTTCAGATTATTACACAATGTATGTGTCAGCAGAGAAATTACCTCTTGGTAGTCGATTTCTCGGCGGGGAGGTGGAGTTGCAGTTCGGCTTATGTATTGGTGTAGATGAGTGACAGCTGGTGCGATGAGTGACAGCTGTCACTTCCTCTGGGTCTGGCGCCCTCTCGTGCTTGGAGCCCGCACTCCAAGCAGGGCGCCCTCTGGTGGTGGTGGGCCAGCAGTACCTCCTCTTCAGTGGCCTACATAACACAAATAAAAGGGTGATTCTTTAACTAGGGGCGCTATTAGCCTTGTAAATGTAATTTCCACCACACCATTGCCTTACAATATAAAGCGCCTTGGGGCAACTGTTTGTGATTTGGTGCTATATACATGTGCTCTGATGTCACTGTTTATCTCCATAGAAACTACCCAAACAATCTTTCATACAAACTGTTTAAAGGGACATTACAGTGTTGTGGTGGAAATTACGGCAATAGTGTGGGACAACTACATTTTGTTTAAAAAAAAATCACAACAGTTGTATGACATTGAATACCCCAGTTATGTTTTGATTATTTTACTGATATTCAGAGATATTTTAAAACATTAGAAAAAAACGTTTCTTTACCATTCATTTTTATCATTGAAGATCAAAAGTCTGGGTGTGGGACAAGCACAAAACAGCAATATTTGCATATAATGATGCTGAAAAAAGGTGAAAAAGTCATCATAGACTACTAGAACAAATTTCTTAACACACTTTCATTGTAAAGATAAAGATAAGTGTGAAATTTCCCCTTTTTTCTGTTTTTCATAGAATATGATCAAAGGACATAAGTGCCCGTAGTCTAAGAATCACCCAAAAATAAAAATGCAGATACATCACACAGTACAGATTTGTGTTGATTAAGCGTATAATAACTAAATCAAATCAATTTTATTTATATAGAGCCAAATCACAACAAACAGTTGCCCCAAGGCGCTTTATATTGTAAGGCAAAGCCATACAATAATTACGGAAAAACCCCAACGGTCAAAACGACCCCCTGTGAGCAAGCACTTGGCGACAGTGGGAAGGAAAACTCCCTTTTAATAGGAAGAAACCTCCAGCAGAACCAGGCTCAGGGAGGGGCAGTCTTCTGCTGGGACTGGTTGGGGCTGAGGGAGAGAATCAGGAAAAAGACATGCTGTGGAGGGGAGCAGAGATCAATCACTAATGATTAAATGCAGAGTGGTGCATACAGAGCAAAAAGAGAAAGAAACACTCAGTGCATCATGGGAACCCCCCAGCAGTCTAAGTCTATAGCAGCATAACTAAGGGATGGTTCAGGGTCACCTGATCCAGCCCTAACTATAAGCTTTAGCAAAAAGGAAAGTTTTAAGCCTAATCTTACTAGCAGACAGGAATAATGAATACACTTCTCGGTTTTTAGATTTAGAAGTACGCTTAGGTTATCTGAAGTTTGGTTAAGGCTATTTGTCAAATACTCGCACAGTGGCTGATGTTCTAGTGTGGGGTGCTGCCATCTGCTGGTAGGACATTGTTAAACCTCTCCCCAAATTTAATTAAAGGGGCAATTAAATCGAACAGTATACAATTATTTCTTTTAAAATAGTTTTATTATTAAAAATAAATAAAGAATAGAATATAATATTACTAATTAAAACAATAATTCCCTTCTGGGAGTTTTTTTTCCCTTCTTTTTCCACTTTTTCTTTCCAACAAATTTGAGAAGCATGAGTAAGAAAATGATTGAGTGGCAAAAATGTCCTGAAGGGACCCTGGGTTATATGTTGTCGGAGACCCTGAAAGTGATGTTGAAAAAGGTGCCAGTTGCAGAAGAGGCAACAGAGTCCCATTGACGGTAAAAACAGGCTCTGCCATGTGCTCCAGGTTCTACTGGCAAGGCATGAATGTTGATATTGACACGTGGGTATATATCTTGAGCTTATGTGTTTTGAACAAAAATCACCTGGCCATGACAATAATAGTTTTTTCTTCAAGGTCTCAGAATGTGACAGTTGCCAGCGATCAGGAAAGGCTTTGGCAGCTGCACAACCCTTACAAAACATAAAGCAAAATTTTTACAGATGTTTACTTTTTACTACACTTTTTCTCCAACTAATAAGTATAACTTTTTGTTTTTTGTAGGTATCGGCTGTCTGGGAGTTGCTGGGAATTGATCTCACTGGACCTCTCCTGAAAACTGCAGATGGCTATCAATACTTTTTTACAGCCACGGATTATTTTTCCAAATGGGTTGAAGCCTTCCCTTTAAAAACAAAATCAGCATCGGAAGTAGCTCAGAAGATCTGCCAAATGATTTATCGACATGGTTGCCCAAAGCGGATTTTGTCTGATCAGGAGCGAGAATTTGTGAACGAGGTATGTGCATTTTTAAAGTACTTTGGTGTTTACTAGATTTAAGGAAGTATACATTGTGTGTGTGTTCTTTTTCTTTAGCTCAACCACAACCTCTGTGGCCTTCTGGGTATAGAGAGGAGTGTAACAGCTGCTTACCATCCTCAGACAAATGACCTAGATGAAAAGACAAATGACAACATAAAACGGCAAGTTGTTTCTCTATCACCTATCAATATTCCAGTCTTTGCCAGATCATTTGTTTACACTGACAGCTTCAAGTCTCCACACACCTGCTACACTCCTGGGGACACACCTGCTTGTTCCTTACCCTTACAGTAAAATGACTCCTTTATTTTTGTCTTTCTGTCTTTTAGAGCACTGACAAAATTGGTCAATGAGCGACAAATCAATTTTATTTATATAGCGCCAAATCACAAACAGTTGCCCCAAGGTGCTTTATATTGTAAGGCAAAAGCCATACAATAATTACAGAAAAACCCCAACGGTCAAAACGACCCCCTGTGAGCAAGCACTTGGCGACAGTGGGAAGGACAAAGCAACTGGGATGTGTATTTGGATGCAGTACTGTTCTCACTCAGATCAAAAGCCCACACCTCCACCAAACACACTCCTTTCATATTGATGTATGGAAGAGAGGCAGTTTTCCCCTCAGAGGTTTCTGTGGATGTGCTGGTAAGTTTGGGATGATGGCATGTGGGTCTGTATCTAAAGGATACCCTATGCACTACTAAAAAAAAAATAAAGGGGACATCACATTTAAATGAAAAGAAAATCTGTAATCTACATTTCATTTCAGCTTTCATTAAGTCTTCCTGAGGAGGACACATACAAAACATTTCTGGGTGAAAAGAGAAGCAATGGAGCAGGCAAACAAAAGTGCCCATGAGAACATCTCCAAGGCCCAATTAAAATAGAGACTTGCTTATGAGAAAAGAGTTCTAAAGAAGCACAAGGATGTGGTGTACACTGTTGGACAAGAGGTTCTTCTTTTCAACATGAGAAAGCGAGGAAGGAAAGGGGGTAAGCTGCTATTACTTTTTAGATAACTCGCGTTTGATCTTCTGTCCACTTTTAAACTTGCTTCAAGTAAAATATATCTTATTATTATAGGATGAATTGAGCCTGATTTCAACGGCCCATACACGATCCAGGAAATTCAAGGAAAGCTAGTGACTTTGTCAACTGCAGAGGGTCTACCACTAAAAACTAAATACAGCATGGATCACATAAAACCTTATAAAAGGAGTTTGGAACAGGAAGACAGCCCAATTCCCACGAAATGGTATGTCAGTGTGTTTTTTTTTTTTTTTTTTCCCAAAATCAAACCTGAGTAAAACCTAAACCATGTTTAAGATATGTACAAATTTGAACTGTCATTAGTGCAAAAAAAAAAAAAGAAATGAGAAACAACTATCTGTAACTATCTATGGTTAATTAATCTTTGTGTTACAGCCATTGGTACTGGAGTTTTTGAACCACTCTCGTCTGCATTTCAATCGTCATTTTTAATCGTATTTCCTATTTTTCCCTTTAGCCCACACTTGCAAACCCCAATTGAAGAACCACAAAAAAGGCCTACAGTTATTGCCTATGTCCTTCCTGAAGAAGAAATGGTAAAACTGCATTTACTACAGGACCCTTTTCTGCCTATGATGTTATGTAGATTAAATGCATATGTTGTAATTAAAATGTCTTTCATGTTCTATAACCCCTAATTTATCATTCATACAGTTTTCTAATTTTAGCCTTTATTCGGATGCAATACACACTGTATTCAAGTTGTAAGTCAGTTTACGTTTTACATAAACATGGTATAATTGTTTCTGTAATAATGAATCTCCAGCACTCACAAGCCAGAAAGAGGACAGCATAGAAGATCGAGGTTGTACTATAGTAATAAGGTTCCGATCGGTTGGTCATTTGTTCGCCTACCCAAGTTCATGTTGAGGGTTTGGCCTGTTCAAACTGTTTGCTAGCTTATTCTTTTGTTCTTTGTTATACTTTTCCTGTACAAGTTCAGTACAATGACCCAATTTTCTTCTGTCATCTTGGTATTTGATTTTACTGCTGGCCCAATTCAAGAAGCAGGTTTGCTCTGTGTGTTTGTCACCCAAAATGAGTAATACTATAGTTTTACATCTTACAATGACATAAAAATCAGATCCACTTAATGGATGAAAATCTCATTTAGCATTTTTGCTTCATAATACCAGGGCCCCTTTGAGTACTTCTTTCAGCTATAACTTGGTTATAGTTGTGTGAACCTCCTTCCTGAAACAGGCTCCTGTTTAATGCACATTACATTCTGGTGTCCATGTACTGTTCATGTTTATCAACAGTAATGGCACATAATGGTATATCACCCAAATCTGTTGGTTGATTTATTTTTTACTGCAGTCAAAAAGATTTGGGCTTCAGATGACAAGGGAAATGTCGAAGCAGTTGTTGGCCCTTACCGTTTGTATGACACATCCTTTCGGACATTGCAGGGGTCACAGTGGCTGGCTGATGTAAGACGCTGTTCATTCAAGTCTGAAAACACTAACATTATTCCGTCATTGCTATGCCAAGTCTTGTGTGTGTGTGTCTGTGTTACAGGTTATAGATGCCTATATGCATATTCTTGCTATAAGAAACAGGCAAGTCAATGTTTCTAGCTGTTGCCACATTGCTTTTTGTTTTCTTCCTCTGTTACTTTATGCTCCTTTAGGTCTAACATTTTTGTAATATAATCTTATTTTAACAGAACCCTGTTCATCATCTGAATGCTGTGGTAGGATCCACTCTGCTTGTAAATGGCAGATTTCAGGGACTCGGAAAGGTCATTTTGATACTTTTTGATCCAGTAATACTCTGGATAACATTGGATAACTATGCACATCATTAATAAAGTGGATAATTAATTATCAAATACATACCTCAGATGAATTTGACACAAGAGGAAATGTGGATCTGCCCTCTGAATGTCGGCGCCCACTGGATTTTATTGGTATGTAGCCTCTCATCACAGAGCTTCATACATAAACATTTCAGTTGACTGCTGATACATC
This sequence comes from Thalassophryne amazonica, assembly GCF_902500255.1. NCBI lineage: Eukaryota > Metazoa > Chordata > Actinopteri > Batrachoidiformes > Batrachoididae > Thalassophryne > Thalassophryne amazonica. The sequence goes on along the minus strand of NC_047111.1, from coordinate 40,502,227 downwards.
AGACCTTGTTCTTTGTTGTATTAATATAAATACATTTTAGATTGTCAACCATTCAGAGAAGCAGCTGGTGCTTGTTGATCCCCTCTCAAATGAGGACATTTATGAACCCAAGATTCTGCAAAATTTGAGGTAATTTTTTTTTTAATAATCTCAGTTTCTTTGGTTGACCTTCAGCTGCCTGGTTTCTAAATCAAAAGAATTTACCTCATCCTTTTGTTGCTGTTTTAACAACCATTAGGAATTATTTGAGAAGGACTGGTGTTCTGTCGAGCGGAGGTACATTATTGAGATGAGGTTCCTCGCGTAACTGCATATGTGTGCACTGAAAAGATTACTTGGCGAAGTTCGCTTATTTTGATGGGCAAGTAAATGTATAAATTGTCCATCCGAACGTAGTAATATATAAAACGATAAGTATTTTTAGCCTGGAGTTAGCTTATTTCGGCAGGCAAAATATACATACATTTATGCTCCTAACATAAAATACAGAAAATGTTTTACTTACTAGCCTATAAATACACTGAATACAATTAATATAAAAAATACTTTGACGGAAAAAACAAAAAATAAAATAAAATGCGCATGCGCAGTTGCACGTCGATCGAGTTACAGCATCTCCCCATGTGCAGTTGCGCGAGGCACCTCATCTCGACGGGTGACGTTTTCAAGTCCAGGGGTAGAGCGATATGCGCAGTAGCACGACACACCATCTCGACGGGTGACGTCTTCAAGTCCGGGGTAGAACGATGTGCGCACGCATACGCAGTAGCGAGTAATAAGAAAGTACGTTTGTATTTTTAAACAGTAACAGTAGTGGCAGGGCTCTCCCTGAGCATTGGCATAATGTCACTGTGCCATCAACATTTTCTGTATTTTACGTTAGGAGCATAAATATATGTATATTTTGCCTGTCGAAATAAGCTAACTCCAGGTTAAAAATACTTATCGTTTTTATAGTGAGTAGATTTTATACATTACTACATTCGGATGAACAATTTATACATTTACTTGCCCATCAAAATAAGCGAACTTCGTCAAGTAATTCTTTTTCAGTGCACGCATGTGCAGTTACGTGACGCACCTCTTCTCGACGATGTGCCTCATCTTGACAGAACAGGGGAACTAGGGCACTGCAGATGGGGCTGGTGGAATACGGAGCAGGGTTCTCGCCAGAGCAGTTGAGCATAGGGGGCCCATACGCTGTGATTTGGGCCCCTATGCTGTGATTTAACCAGGATAGAGGGCTTTTCTAATTTTTTGTTTGTTTTTCCTTTTTTAAAGGATGTCATACGTTATTTAAACCAAAACCAGGGAATGCCAGGACAGCGCCAGGTGGCCGCTTGCGGGGCTGAGAAGTGACTGAGGAACAGAGGAAACAGTGGTAAGTGACGTGCACTTGTAATCTCAGGCTGAGGAAATACAAGGCAAAAAGCAGTTCCAAAAAAGGTAGGTTATTGTCTGTACTGTACAAAAGAAGGCAGGCAAGAGACAGGCAGGAACCAGGGCAGCCCACAACAGGTCAGGTGGGCAGGCAGAGGTTGGATAGCTGGACAGCAGTCAGCGGGGCAGACAAACCACTAAGGACTGGGCAAAGGCGTCGGTCGGGTGGGCAGGCAGAGGTCACACATAAAGCTGAGGTCCAAAAGAGAATGATGGCTGGAGAGCTTCGCAAGAGCACAAGACAATCTAGCACTGGGGTGGAAAAAGAGAGGAGACAGAGTTTACTGTACACTATATACCGTAGTGTTAAATACAAAATCTAAACACGTGGGCAGAAATTATGTGTAATGACCTTCTGATGGTTGTAAAATAGACTAAACTGAAGATTACCAATAAAGAGGGCACTTGTTTTCCCATCAGGCCTTTTTGTTAGATGTTGGTACCAGGTTTAATTTGAAGTTCCAGTGAAGACCTTTCATTTGAAACCAACAAAACAAAAATCAGAAGATGCCCAAAAGGGGGCGCCAAAGGAACATATTTGGTAAAAATAGCCGGACAAGGGTTCATTTTGGGCAAAATCTGAGGACTGTGGTGGTGTTCTTTGCATCCCAAGGAAGCCTAACATTAGTACTACCAACATGCCAAACCTCAGTTTTTACATGACAAGGCAAATATGGTTAAATGCACATCAAATTCAGCACACTTTTGGAATATTTTTTTCAAATTCCATTTTTTGGTTATTAATGGCGTGGCCCCCAGGGGGTTAATTTCGTCAACTGTACATTTTACATAAACTTTAAGACAAAATAAACAAATTCTGAAAATATCAAGTTAATAGCTTTTCTAGTTTTTGATTTATGGCCAAGTAAACATGGTCACAAATGGAACACAGAGGGTTAACATGGACACGCCCCCTTTTTAAAACCACCGTAGAATCTAAACAAAACAAGATATTGAGCTGCCGCCAAGACCATTCTTCTTCTCTCAACACTGGCTACAAAATATATCAAAACCAGGCAATTCTAAATGAAACTGGGACCTTTGGTGATTTCATATGGAATGACCCATTATGAGTTTCATCAGCATGCCTAGTGAGATACTATCAAATTCTGTAAATCTAGGTAATACCCCAGTAATGGTGCCCACCTCAAAAGCAGGGCGTAGTGGCTGGGATATGTTTAATCTAATGTCTTCAATTTTCTTCTCAAAGTAATCCAGGAAATCTTGTGCTGTAAAAGGAGAGCGAACTACAGGTGGCTGTCCATGAATAAGTGTTGCCACTGTGTTGAACAAGAATTTTGAGTTATGCTTGTTTTTGTTGATCAAAACAGAGTAATAGATCCGCTTTGTAGCCAATAATGCATGCTTATAGTCTATAGCGCCACGCAAGGTGGAAAACTTCTAATTTTGAATGATGCCATTTCTGTTCTAGATCTCTTGCCTTATGCTTGAGGTCACGCAGGTAATCACTGAACCAAGGTGACTGTGTTTTGGGGGAGCACGGTTTTAACACAGGTGGTGCAATCATGTCGAGTGTAGTTTTGAGCACTGAGTTTAGACTGTCTACTGATTGGGTATTTGCTAAATGTGAGACTAAGACATCAGGCAGTTTAGCTTCAAATTCAGTCTTAGTTGAGGAGTTGATGCATCGCCGTAGTGATATATAAGGTTGTTGTTCTACTAAACACGGCAGCGAAACTGTAAACTTAAGTGAGTGATCAGAGACCACTGATGTAAGAGGCATGATGTTAATATTCATGACAGCAATACCACGTGCGAGAACCAAATCCAGGGTATTTCCACTAATGTGCGTCGAGTCTGGAATGCATTGCCGAAATCCTAATGCATTCACAATTTCCATAAATGATTTGCAGAGGGGTTCAGAAGGCTTATTTATATGAACATTAAAGTCACCAATAATCAGAATGTTATCTGCACTAGTTGACAAGTTAGAGATGAATGGACCAAATTCATCTAAGAATTCAGAATATGGGCCAGGAGGCCTATATACAATGACAAAGTAATATGGCTGATTTTTATTCTTCTGGCCTTGTCAATGTCAAATTTATTTATATAGCACATTTAATACAGAAAAAGTGCCCAAAGTGTTGCACACACCCAAAAAATAAATAAATAATAATAAAACATTGGCAATGCGTAATATCCTGAGCAGAGAATCAGATGCTCAAACGAGTTATATTTGTGACCCCCAACAGCTAATAAGATAAACCTAGATTTATAAATAAGAGCAACACTTCGCATTATGAGGGATGTGACTAAATGTATATGCTGGTGGGCAGACCTCATTTAAGGGGAGGACAGCTGTACATTTAAGCCAGGTTTCACATAACCCACTCATATCTAAGTGATGATCAATAATTAGATCATTAATCAACAATGATTTTGAGGATAGTGATCTTATGTTAATGAGACCCAGACTAAGGACCTCAGTGGGGCTGACAGTTGAACTGTTTGGGTTTAGGGGTGGTTCCAGCGTAGCATATATAAGATGCCTAGAAGTAGGTTTACGTTTGAGACATTCCATGCGCGTTGTAGGTAGCAGACATGAAATTTTTGCTATTGCTGGAACAACCATTGGGCCATCCTCAGTTTCATCATCATTAAATGTTGTAATGGGGATTAAGTTTGCAAAGCATATCCCTCTATGATTTTTATGGACACGTCTACGGAAGCAGGCCACAGTCTCAACTTGAGTTTCCCTCCCTGGCAGATAAACTGCACTATCACCATAGTGGATTTTCTGCACTAATTTCTCCGCTAAGCTAATGGATTCCATAGCCACATTTGTCATAAGCCTTGCAGGGTCTCTAATCACCTGCTCCGTGGCCTGCTGTAAATTCCTAATGTTGCCTTCCCTGTAGAGCTCTGTGTTCACAGACAAGAGGGCGGCACCTTCCCCAGTGGGGTGGAGGCCATCCGGCATCAGCAAGCCACGGCGGCCCCAGAATGAAGGTCAGTTTTCAATAAAGCTAAAGCCTTGCTGTCTACAAAATTGCGCCAGTAACCTATTTAACAGTGTCAGCCTGCTAAACACCTCATCAGTGCCCCAGGAGGGGAGGGGACCAGAGACTATTAATCGATGCCGACACATCTTTCTGGCAAGGTCACAAGTCCTCTCTATGTTCATTTTTGTGACCTCTGACTGCTTCATCCTGATATCATTGGTGCCGACGTGAATAACTATGTGACTATATCTCATGTCATGTTTCTTGGTCTGTCTTCCCTTCTGTAGCGTCAGCACCCTAAGATGGGATGCAGTGTCAGGAGCTCTGGCCCCAGGAATACATTTAATGTCAGCTGGCGTCTGTAACCTGACTTTGCGGGTGATAGAATCCCCTATCATTAAAGTCCGCTGTTTCGGCCTGGAGACAGGAGTGGAAGTCACTTGTGGGCTCAGAGAATTCACATCAGGCAATTCCAAGGGGGAGAACCAGTTCGCAGTGGCGAGGGGGCTCGAGGTACCACAGCCAGCCACCAAGCCCTACGGGGCTTCCTCTGACTAGCCACAGTCCGAATGCCGTCCTCCACAGCCGGTGTTTCTAAGCTGATGCTAATGGGCTCGCTAGCCAGCCCAACACTAACCTCATCTGTAGTGCCCGTAACATCTAACTCCACTGTGCTAAGAAGCTGCTCTAACTTACGGACAAGGCTCTCTAAGAGAGCCACCCTATCTTCCAACATCACGCAGGATTTACCGAGGGTGTAAAGTAGAAAGAAATTCAAGAGTATAGCCAAGCAAGCATACGCTAACCACTCCTAAGGCTCACACAGATGCAAATAAATTAATTAAAATTCACAGCAATTACACTGAAAAAGTAGCAGCAGTATAAGACTTGTTGGAACAGTAACAGTAAAAAAAGAGAAAACGGGGGGGTCGAAAAACCCTCCTACAAGTAAACCACTCCTCCTAAGATTAACACAAGAGTAAAGCACTAAGCTAAAATTCACAACATTTACACTAAACAGTTAACTAAAAGAAGTATTAAAAAAGAAATGAAAAAATGAAACACTGGGGGGGGTCGAACTAGCTAACGCAAGCTAACAGCTAGTGAAAATGCTAGCCGCTCCTAAGATTTGCACAGGAGTAAAATAATTACCTAAAATTCACAGCAGTTACACTGAAAACCTAGCAGAAGTATTAAACATGTAAACAAAAAACAAACAGCTATAAAAGTAACGAAGGGGGAGAAGTCAACCTAGCTAGCGAAGGCTAACTGCTAGCGATTCACAATAGGACTGTAGTTAAATAACCGAGTCTGCGGTGAGTATATTTTGTAAATTGGTTTTAAATTCGTCTTTACAGCCTGTGTAATAATTATCTTTTTTGTCTTACCTAATTATTAATTATGTTATAAATTTGTCTATAATTCTTATTACAACCTGTTTTTTATATATATATATATATTGTCTAGCCTGATAATTATTTTATGTTATTACAGATTATTTAAAAGCGAGTTGTGTAAATAAAATCGGTATATCTGCTCTGTGTTTAGAGAAATCTACGCGTACGTTACAAACGTGTTTCAGACGTGCGCCAGCCGGGAGAGGTAATTATCTCAGATTATTTATTTGTGTATGTATTTATTTTTTAGCGTTTAAGGAGCGCATATAATTAGGGCCCGAGAAGGCAACGTCCTACGAGGACCCTATTGTAATTGCGCTGTTTATTATTATTATTATTATTATTCACGCTTGAAATCGAAATTTCGGCCTCTTCCCATGCTCAAAAACTCACCAAACTTTCCAAAGTCGTCCGGCCGGATCCGAAATTCGATATTTTGGGGGCCTCGCACATGGTCGCAGAAAAATCGGGAAATAGCGCCCCCTAGAAATTTTCAAAAACCCCTCCGCATTGGGCTTTTTTCGTCGTAGCCTCACGAAATTCGGTACACATTTACCATGCCAGGACGCACGAAAAAGTCTCTTACTGTCATCAATCAATCAATCAATTTTTTTTTTATATAGCGCCAAATCACAACAAACAGTTGCCCCAAGGCGCTTTATATTGTAAGGCAAGGCCATACAATAATGATGTAAAACCCCAACGGTCAAAACGACCCCCTGTGAGCAAGCACTTGGCTACAGTGGGAAGGAAAAACTCCCTTTTAACAGGAAGAAACCTCCAGCAGAACCAGGCTCAGGGAGGGGCAGTCTTCTGCTGGGACTGGTTGGGGCTGAGGGAGAGAACCAGGAAAAAGACATGCTGTGGAGGGGAGCAGAGATCGATCACTAATGATTAAATGCAGAGTGGTGCATACAGAGCAAAAAGAGAAAGAAACAGTGCATCATGGGAACCCCCCAGCAGTCTACGTCTATAGCAGCATAACTAAGGGATGGTTCAGGGTCACCTGATCCAGCCCTAACTATAAGCTTTAGCAAAAAGGAAAGTTTTAAGCCTAATCTTAAAAGTAGAGAGGGTGTCTGTCTCCCTGATCTGAATTGGGAGCTGGTTCCACAGGAGAGGAGCCTGAAAGCTGAAGTCATGGTGAAATATCGACAGGAAGTCGGACACTTTGATTTTAAGTTTCGATTTTGAGCAAATTTTTGCCATTTTTGGCCATTTCCACTACTTACATTTGAACGAACTCGTCCTAGGGATTTCATCCGATCGACTTCAAATTTGGTCAAAATCATCACAACACAATGGTGATCAGAAGTTATCAAAAGATTCTTAAGTCAAAAGGCATGGCTGCTAGGGGTCGTCGAGCTTTTCGGAGCACGCCATTTCACTTCAAACGGCTGTCACGCCCACATACTTAATCATAGATCCTTCAAACTTGCTGGACATGAGGGCTCCGCCCTCAACGTCTACATATCTTAAGTTCCCACCTGCACCATAGCGCCCCCCGGTGGTGGTGGGAAATGTCCTATTTTTACTTTAAGAGGTCCTGATGTCACATACTTAACCCAATCAACTTCATTCCACTTTTAAAACATGCAGAACAAATTGTTGAACATAGGCGATAAACGCCGTGAAGTTACGAGTAACGGCGTCCGTGTGGCGGCGTACCGAATATTGCCCATTCGCCATGAAATTACGTTCTTCCTTTTGACGGCTTTAATTTTGTCACATCATCATGAAAATTGATACACAGGTCGAGCACGACAACCTCTTACAATTCATAGGAGCGTCGCCCATGGGCGGGGCAAAATGCCTCAATAGCGCCCCCTTGAAACTTTCAAAACCCCCTCCCCATAGGTGTTTTTTTGGAGTAGGGAGATGAAAATTGGTACACGTGTGACTTGCATAGACGTACAAAAAGTCTCTTGCACCATGAGTCTACTCCAAACAGGAAGTCGGCCATTTTGAATTTTCTTCTCATTTTGGCGTGATTTCCACATGTTGTATTTGAACGAAGTCCTCCTAGAGATTTTGTCCAACGCACTTCAAATTTCTTCCAGATCACCCAGAGACTATCCTGACCAAAAGTTATCAAACTTTTCTGTATGTCGAAGGGTGTGGCCGTTATGGTGCCGCCATTTTGACCCTTCGCCATATGAACATTATACTTAAACAGGTACTGAAGTCACATATTTAACCCCATCAACTTCCTTCCACTTCTAAAACATGCAGAACAACTCGGTAAACGTAGACGATGATCGCCGTGAAGTTACGAGTAACGGCATCCGTGTGGCGGCGTGCCGAATATTGCCCATTCGCCATGAAATTACGTTCTTCCTTTTGACGGCTTTAATTTTGTCATATCATTATGAAAATTGAAACATAGGTCAAGCACGACAACCTCTTACAATTCATAGGGGCATCGCCCATGGGCGGGGCAAAGTGCCTCAATAGCGCCCCCTTGAAACTTTCCAAAACCCCTCCCCATAGGGGTTTTTTTGGAGTAGGGAGATGAAAATTGGTACACATGTGTGACTTGCATAGACGTACAAAAAGTCTCTTGCACCATGAGTCTACTCCAAACAGGAAGTCGGCCATTTTGCACTTTCTTCTCTTTTTGGAATGATTTCCACATGTTGTATTTGAACGAACTCCTCCTAGGGATTTTGGCCAATGCACTTGAAATTTGACAGCATCCGAAGATGATACTGACCAAAAGTTATCGAAAGCTTTTCTCTATGTTTAAGGGTGTGGCCACTATGGTGCCGCCATTTTGACCCTTTGCCATGGAACATCAAGTCATGATAACTCCTTCATGCTTTGCCTGATTGACTTGAAACTTCACATGTATGATGATGGTTGGCCCCTGAACACACCCAGCCCCTCTGTTTGTACACTGAGCGCCCCCTAGTGGATGAACAATCAACATGTCATAACTCCTTGATGCATTGTGTATTTGTTTAAAATTTTAACTGTGATGAGTGGTTGCCCCTGCATGCACATGCCCACATGTGGTCACAAGGGCACCCAGTGGCCTGGGTAGGCGGTTGCGCGGAACGAGGGCCCGTATATGACTGCTTGCAGTCCTAGTTCTCTCTCTTTCTCTGTTTTCACTTTTAGAATTCAAACCTGAAGAAGAGGTGCTAGGTAAATTACCCTCCGTTCATAAAAACTTTCTTTCTAATGAAAAGTGAACTTATGTAATAAATATTTTATTTTCTATCATACCTAATAATTATTTTACTTTTCTGTAGCGACTCAGCAACCCCGAACGACGTTCCTGAACAGCTTAACAGAGCCGGTAAGCAATAATATTTGTTTAAGTCTGTATAAGGTTGCATACCCTGTACTTATAAAAATTCACATACATGTCTGTTATAGACCCAGTGCAGACCTGTCCTTCAGTCAAACCTTCAGGGGGGTGCAGGCAGCTGTTGATGCCTGAGGATAGATCCCTACCTGCGTTCTTTGGTGAGTATTTGCAAAAGTGTTCTGTAGACATGACATGTAATTAATAATTTATTCATAACACGTAAAATCTGTATATTTCAGCCAGGAGACGTCGAGCAGTTCCCGGAGAAGGAGACCTGCTGACCAGCACCCAAACGACCTCCAGATCCAGACCTGCATCATTCAATTAGTCGACCTCGTTTAGCACATTCATCACAGCTGAACTGGTATTAACTCACATACAGAGGGATACTGATTTTTCATTGTTTTTCAATATGTCAGAGGACAGTCAAGATAGGTCACCCGAATCAGGAGTGAATCCTTATCTCACCACCTTAATTTCAGAAATAAATGATACGTGTCAGCCTGGAGATCCCCTACGAGTCACCAGAGAGAACACCCCCGCACCGTATTAATCAGGCCGAATTCTAAAACTGTATACATTTGACCCCTTTAACAGAAGCGCTAAATAGATTAAACCCTCCTTCACCCGAATCAGGAGTGAATCCTTATCTCACTGCCGTAATTTATGAAATCAACAACACTTTTAATGTCCCGAGTTCCCCTCCCTGCAAATAACCAATGGGGTTATCCCAATGCGATATCCCAGTCGAATTCCAAAACTAAATACGTCTGACACAGGTAACAGAGGCGTTAAATGGCTTAGCCTGGCCTGTCGAAACTGGCTTGTATGGCAAAATACCAGGAGCATCCTCACCAGTCCCCCTTCCAATCACCATGGTTTCCTCCTTGAGGGGAGAAGACGAGAGACTGGGAACGTCATCATTTCTGCGCAGTGAATTAGAATCACACCGCCAGAGCAGGGATCGTGCAGGAGGGGCACCTGTCATGAGCGGGGCAGGGAGAAATGTTGTTACAACAACCAGAAACGGGTTTAATGACGTGGAAATCCGGCAAATGTTAAATTTCCCTGCAACAGGTGATACCCCAGACTTTGTGCAGTTTTACAACGGTGTCATGAGCACCTTTCAAAGCTCTGTTAAGAGTGCTGTCATATGCCAGGGAGGGTGACATTGTACAGGCAGAAATTAGAGGTGAAAGTCTCCACAATCAGGGGGCTCTTATCAGGACATGTGACACCGATGGTGATTTGGCTGGGTTCCAAAATCTTCTCGAGCACCTTGTTCAATCAAACACTAGAATTGGTTGTTCAAGTCGTGCATAATCCCACTGGTGGGGGTTATAAGCATAAAATAACCAGCCTTCTCGTTTGACCACCTGGGAAAATTTGAATTGGCTTTCGGTTGCAAAATTGTGGTGTTTCTTTTTTTTAGACCTGACGGGGAAAGAAAGCTATCCAAATTCCAGACAGCGCAGATTAATCACTTCCCTGAAAAAACAGCATTTCTATTTCTTTTCAAAAACCATTATTGCGGTATCACAAACCTGAAACAGTTCCTGGGGTGAAATATTTCTGTGATTTTTGCTTTACCGGATATGAGTGTCAGCGGGGGCACTCCTGCTCGTGGCGCTGTATGCGAGACCCCCGACTGTGGAGACAATGATAAACACCCTATTTCCTGCGCTGATTGTAACAAGAACTGTCGGTCTGAGCTATGCTATGTCAGGCATAAAGAACCGAGGTTGTGACCTGTCGCAGGTAAATCTGTAAGCCTGTGTGATTGCAGGAAAATATGTCTTAAATGCAGAAGAGAGTATTATGTACCCTTCTCTAAAAAAAAAAAAGCAGCCCTCACGTCTGTAAGCACTCATCATGTCTAATATGCGTTAAAAAGCTTGAGGAGACAGACGAGTCCCACTTGTGCTATATGACAAAAATCAAACCAGCAGAGACTTATTCTGACAAATACGTGTTTTATGACTTTGAAACATTTATGAATGATGTCGGAGAACACGTCCCGTTTTGTCAGCACCCAGACAATGACTGGCTGCATCTGGAAAGCATGAGGGACTGATTGCTTTGCTGAATTTTTTTTAACCATTTTAGTGCAAAGAAATTCGAGGATGACATCTTCAGAGCACAATTCTAAAGGATTTGATGGTTAGCTCCTTCTGCAGTATTTAATCAGTCAGGGTATCACTCCTGAACTGATTATGACAGGGAGTAAACTTCTGCAAATGTCCGATCGGGCGTTCAGGCAGAAGTACATTGATTCGCTGTCATTTTTAACCATGTGCCTCGCTCAAATGCTGAAAGCTATGGGCATCGAAGTGGAGGTGGGTATGCAGAAAGGTTACTTTCCGCACCTGTTCAGGTCGGCAAAAAATTTGGATTATATCAGTCCATATCCTGATCCCGCTGCGTATGGCGTGGCGAAAATGTCTGAGACAGAAAAATGGGAATTTGATGCGTGGTACAAAACCAGACAGAACTCCGTTTTCGATTTTAAAGCGGAAGCGATGATGTACTGCGATGACACTAGAATTCTCGCAGCAGCATGCACTAAATTTATGAAGGAATTTGTCAGCGAAATACGCGTGGACCCTTTCAGCTGCACTACAATTGCCTCAGCCTGTATGAAAGTTTTTAAAATGAACTTTCTTCCACCTAATACATTGGCCTTACCGTCAGCCAACAGTACAAAAGAGTTTCAGACAGTTCGATTCAATGGCTAGAATGGGAAATGGAGAACCGAAATATTACAATCGCTCACGCACTGAACCAGGGTGAGGAATGGTTATGAGGAGGTTAACGGGGTGGAAAACATCTGGGAATTCCTTGGTTGCTTTTATCACAGTTGTCCAACCTGTTTTCTGGCCCATGAAAAAAATCTTCTTCTGAACACCACATTCGGTCAGCTGTACGCGGTGTCAGATGAAATTAGCAGCTTTGCGGGCAATGGAGAGTGTCAGTCTTACCATTATCTGGGAACACGAATGGAATAAAATGAAAAAATAATCAGACAGTCCGACAATTTCTCCAGCAGTACCGACCCCTGAAACCCCTCGAACCTTGAGGCGCTTTGTATGGGGGATGGACAGCCCCTGCGCGTCTGCGGTACACCTCAGGCCAGGGTGAACAGATTCATTACGTTGATGTGACGTCGTTGTACCCTTACATTAACGTAAATTTCACATACCCCACAGGACATCTGAAAATCATGGTCAGGGATTTCCAAGACCCTCGTTCATATTTCGGTCTCATCAAAGCTCGCATGTACCCGCCGTGCGGGTTACATTTCCCCATTTTTCCTTACCGGACGCCTCAGGGAAAGCTAGTCTTTCCTGTCTGTCGCCTGTGTGCTGATCTCAACAACCAAGATGAATCATGCACAGGGATCAGGATAGAGCTTTGAACGGGACGTGGCCGACCCCTGAATTTCACAAAGCTTTGGATAAAGGTTACATTGTGGCAGAGATTAATGAGGTCTGGCATTTTGAAACTAAAAGTGATGATATATTTATGGGGTACATAAACACATTTTTAAAACATAAACAGGAGGCGTCTGGATATCCACCGGAATCTGATAAAGACTGAGAGCAGGGAGAAATATGTTGAGGACTACTGGATCAATCAAAAAATCCGATTGGACCCGGGAAAAATTTCCCTCAACCCTTTAAAAAGAAAAATGGCGAAATTATGTCTGAATTCCTTCTGGGGGAAATTCGCTCAGAGGAATAATCTCACGCAAACCAAACTCATCAGAAACACTGAGGAATTTTTCAGGTTTCTATTCTCCGAACAGTATGACATCACCTATTTTTCATTTCTGAATAATGATGTGGCTATGGTCCAGTGGCGGTATGGGTCACAATACATAGCTCATCCGGGTAAAGTAGATAATATATTTATTGCGGCATTTACCACATCATATGCGCACTTGACTCTGTATGGATTTATGGAAAAGGTGGCGACCCCTGAGAGGATCCTGTACTACGATACAGATAGCCTGATCTATGTCTGCAGGGATGGTGAAACTCCGTTACCACCGGTAATTTTATCAGTTAACAGATGAGTTGGGTGGGGACACAATTGTTGAATTTGCGGCGGCGGGGCCGAAAAGTTGCGCGTATAAAACCTTGAGTGGAAAAACTGTTATGTGCATGAAAGGGATCACACAGACTCGTGCTAGCTGTCAAAAAATAAACTTTGACAGTGTCAAAGACTTGATCGAGGGTTATGTAAAAGATCCTACCAACGAATCCATGATCAAAGCGCCACAGCAGGGTATCAAACGTCATAAAACGGCTTCAAGCTGACAAATGCATCATTCCAGAAAACCTTCCGAGTTGTGTATGACAAACATCTTTTGCCTGATGGTCTGACTGAACCCTTTGGATATTGAAAAGCATGTCTGATTTTTGGAGAGCCTATCCTGTTTGACCCGAGATTGCAGACATCTTTCTCATGCCTCGTAATAGGACCAAGTGGATCTGGAAAAACTGTTTTTGTTAAATCATTATTGGAGAACTGTGATCATGTCATGAAAGATGTGCTGGAAAATACTGTATGGATTTACACCTCATTCCAACCCATGTATTCTGAACTGAGGGCGAAAAATAAAATTAAATTTGTACAAGGTCTGCCTGATTCTTTCGAAGACGAAAGCCTTTTTCCTTCTGGTCAGTCTCACCTGATAATATTGGACGATCTCATTTTTCAGGCAGCTGATGACCCCAGAGTTGTGAGAGTACAGTAGTGTTCAAAATAATAGTAGTGCTATGTGACTAAAAAGATTAATCCAGGTTTTGAGTATATTTCTTATTGTTAGATGGGAAACAAGGTACCCATAGATTCTCACAAATCCAACAAGACCAAGCATTCATGACATGCACACTCTTAAGGCTATGAAACTGGGCTATTAGTAAAAAAAAAAATAAAAAAGTACACATTACTCCTTTAATTATGATAGAACTCGAGGCCAGACTGCCTGAAATTTTGGCCTCAGGGTTAGAGAATATTCAATCAGTAGATAGTCTTGCGGATGGCTTGAACTCAGCGCTCAAGGCCACACTGGACAAGGTTGCGCCTCCTCTCTTGAGGACACGCCTTCCCAAGGCATGCTCACCTTGGTTTAATGGTTACCTGCGTGACCTTAGGCAGAAGGCTCGAGGTTTTGAACGGAAATGGCGTAGTTCTAAGTTAGAGGTGTTCCATCTTGCATGGCGAGATGCTGTCTTGGATTATAAGCAGGCACTACTGGCTACAAAGCGTGCCTGGCCCATTCTTGGACCAACTGTGCTGGAAATTGTAAATCTCTCATTGACTTCTGGATCTGTTCCTAGGTGTTTTAAGTCTGCAGTGATCAAACCATTATTTAAAAAATCTAGTCTCGACCCTAGTGTATTGAAGAATTATAGACCGATATCAAATCTGTCATTTTGTTCTAAAATCCTGGAAAAAGTGGTCTCGCGACAGCTCATGGACTATCTCATTGAGAATAATCTTTTTGAGCCACTACAGTCTGCTTTTAGAAGATTTCACTCCACAGAGACAGCACTTAAGTAGTGAATGACCTTTTGCGAGCAATGGACTCGGATAGCACTACGGTCCTGGTGCTGCTGGATCTTAGTGCTGCATTTGACTGTGGATTACCATATTCTACTCAATAGGCTGGAGAATCACTTTGGGATTACTGGAACTGCTCTTGCATGGTTGACGTCGTACCTGTCTAGTCGTTCCTACTGTGTATTGTGTAATGGAACCTCCTCCGATCATAGACATGAAGTTTGGGGTTCCTCAGGGATCTGTTTTGGGCCCCTTGCTTTTTTCTCTTTATGTAGCACCCCTCGGGAATATATTGCGGTGTTTTGGGATTCCATTTCATTGCTATGCTGATGACACTCAATTGTATATGCCAATAACTGCTGGTAATCTTACTCACATAAAGTCCTTGGAGGATTGTCTTGCATCAGTGAGAAGTTGGATGTCTAGTAACTTCCTACTTTTAAATTCTGATAAGACTGAAGTTATGGTTTTTGGTCCAGCGAGATATCGGCATCAATTTGATCAGCTAGCATTTATCTTAGGTCCGTGTGTTATACATCATACAGATAAAGTGAGGAACCTTGGAGTAATTTTTGATCCTGCATTGTCCTTTGATCTCCACATTACAGATATTACAAGGACTGCCTTTTTTCATTTGCGAAATATAGCGAGGATTCGTCCTATTCTGTCTATGGCTGATGCTGAGCCTTTGATTCATGCGTTTGTCTCTTCTAGATTGGACTATTGTAATGCTCTATTCTCTGGCTTACCACAGTCCAGGATCAGGGGTCTTCAATTGGTTCAGAATGCTGCTGCCAGACTTTTGACACGGAGCAGAAAGTTTGACCACATTACGCCAATCTTGGCGTCCCTGCACTGGCTTCCTGTTTCTGCAAGATCGGATTTTAAAGTATTGATTTTAGTTTATAAAATTGTTCATGGACTTGCACCTCCCTATCTGGCTGACTTGATAAGCCCCTATGTACCAGCTCGGGCCCTGCGTTCTCAGGGTGCAGGACTTCTGTGTGTTCCCAGGGTGAATAAGAAGTCTGCCTGTCACAGAGCTTTCTCCTATCGTGGCCCAGCTCTGTGGAACGATCTGCCGGCACACATTCGGCAGTCAGACACTGTGGAGACTTTTAAATCACGTTTAAAGACTCATTTATTTTCCCTGTTTTATCATTAGTGTTGTGTTTTTAATCTTGTACTTTTTTACTGCTGCTTTTTTTCTTATGGTTGTTTTTATTGTGTTTTAAATTTTTAACTGTTTTTATGTTGTGAAGCGCCTTGAGACGATATTGTCGTGAATTGGCGCTATATAAATTAATAAATTTGAATTTGAATTTTACACAGTACAGACACCATAGGAATATGTCGATAATTTTAATAACTCAGAATGTGTTTCATCAGGGGAAATACAGCAGAACAATCAGTCTCAACAATATGGTGCTCTTTAAAACCCACGTGATAAACTGCAGATGAATATTTTAGCTCAACAAATGTTCCCCTCCAAAAAAACATTTTTTGGACAGCTTAGAAGACGCAACCAGCGAACCATACTGATGGACCATTCCTGGACTGTACACAAAACTGCCCAGATCGCTTTAGACTGAGAACAGGGTTGTTGCAAAATCAGTGGCCGGCTGTTTATATTGCAAAATCCAGCAGTAGACCATGAGCTCACTTTTAAAAAGGAACGCAGACATTCTTAAAACTCTAATCAAAGCCAGCCCACATCAGAGACAAGAACGGCGGCTACCGACCTTCTGCGTGCCTTATGAGATTGCTCTGAATATTTTAAAGGGTAATGTCGTCCTGAACAGGAGGAAAAAAAGCTTTACGGCTTTTGGCGGCTAAAAAGACCAGCTTAAAGAGTAAACGCAGGAGTCTTATACAGACTGGAGGATTCTTGTTGCCACTACTGGCTGCTGCACTGCCATTTATTACTCAACTCATACGAGGATAAATGACGTCAAAATCGACTCAGATGAGTCAGACAGTCCGCTGAAAATGATTTGGATTTTAAAATGAGGGTGGTTATAGCCGAGGATGGACAGAGTCCTTATGAGAAAATTAAAAACTACAAGGCTCTCCTGCAGCGTTATTTAATGCTTATCAGGCAGGGGGAGAATGAAGAGCGGCCACGTATTTCACCCTCTGAAAAGGAGTCTGTTATTACACCGAAAGAGGAGGAGCTCACGGGTACCGTGAAGGGGGTGATACAGAGCCTGCCCTCGAGAGACCGTAAGAACGCAGAGTATATTATGAGGAAGATTTCCACAGGTAATGCTACTTGGACCGCATCGGGTGAATTTATTTATAATGGGCGGACAGTTAAGGGTTCCCATGCAATCGATCTCATGAAATATCTCAGCTCTTCCTTCAAAAAATCCAACCCTCCAACAGGCTGGGGCCATTTTCTTACTGTTTTGAATGAGTATAATATTCCTGTGACCTGCATTTCAAACTCTGCAGCCCACGAAGAACTGCAGAAATTTTTAAAAAGTATATGGCCGGATGAGTCACCGCTTGCAACCAAATCCCTCAGCAAGAAGAAATTAAGGTGAAGCCGATCATTTGGGAAGAATTTCCCGCATAAACACTGCTTTCTGAGGCTAACCGGATCAACAACATGGTCAGAGATATCCAGGCGTCAGAACCGGTGACACTTCCAGCATGAAAGAAGATCACAGAGTTTTCAAATAAAAGAAGCTGACCTTGTTATTGTACTAATCATTTATTTAATATTTAATTTGTTGTTATACAGCATGTTTATCGCCACAATATAATCTTTACAAAAATAACAGTCTACAGCAATTTCAATCAGTGTAAATTGTAACAGGTTTTAAACGCATGAAAACATGAACATTGGTTACATGAGCTCTTACAGCATGTTCTGGTACAATGCTGATATTCCTTCACAAATTCAAAAACCATATCGTCATTCTTAAATGTTGCGGGTGTATAAAGACAGTACATCTTTGTAGGACAGCCCGCAGGCTCTTTTAGATAAATAAAAGACTGTTGCCCGCACACATCTGACATTTCATGTTGTAGCTGTCTACTATGATGGAAAATCTTTGTAATCCCGGGTTGATTTTCCAAATACTTTAGGATACATTTGGGGTACAGGTTGAAGTCTGGGCTAAATCCGAAGGAATCAAAAAATGTAGCTCCACCGTCTTTTTCTAAGTGATCGCCAGCCAGTGTTCAGATTCAGATTCAGAAAACTTTATTGATCCCAGAGGGCAATTCGTTTGCAGCATTCCAGAACAGTTCTCGCATACACACAACATACTACCATCCATTTCAATTACAAGTGGAACTCTGGTGGAACAATAAAAGTTATACGACATTTAAAAAAACCAAGTCCCCTTAGAGTTCATCAATTTAATAGCAGAAGGCACAAAGGAATTTGAGAAACGATTAGTTTTCCGAGCTGGAACATAAAAACGACGCCCTGAAGGCATCAAGATGAATTCTGGAGTCGAAGGATGGAGCGGCTGAGCCAGGAGACACTTTGCTTTACTCAGCATCTGTTGCTCCCACAGCGACTGCAAGTCTCTCAATTTAACGCCTGTGATTTTAGAACAGGTTTTGACAATGCCCTGCAGTTTGTTTTTGTCCTTCACAGACAGGGATTGAAACCAGCAGATAAAAGAAAACGTCAGTAAACTTTCAATAAAAGAACAATAAAAATTGGTTAAAATAGTTTTACTGACATTAAAAGAGTTCAGCTTCCTCAGAAGGTAAGTTCTTTGCTGCCCTTTTTTAACAATGCTATCAGTGTTCAGGTCCAACTTCAATTTATCATCAACAACAGTGCCCAGGTACTTGTAGCTACTGACAATCTCTACATTTTCCCCGCTAATGACACTAACACTGTGAGGTGAAGCACGTCTACAACCCCTGGCAAAAATTATGGAATCACCGGCCTCGGAGGATGTTCATTCAGTTGTTTAATTTTGTAGAAAAAAAAGCAGATCACAGACATGACACGAAACTAAAGTCATTTCAAATGGCAACTTTCTGGCTTTAAGAAACACTATAAGAAATCAAGAAAAAAAGATTGTGGCAGTCAGTAATGGTTATTTTTTTAGAACAAGTAGAGGAAAAAAATATGGAATCACTCAATTCTGAGGAAAAAATTATGGAATCACCCTGTAAATTTTCATCCCCAAAACTAACACCTGCATCATATCAGATCTGCTCGTTAGTCTGCATCTAAAAAAGAGTGATCACACCTTGGAGAGCTGTTGCACCAAGTGGACTGACATGAATCATGGCTCCAACACGAGAGATGTCAATTGAAACAAAGGAGAGGATTATCAAACTCTTAAGAGAGTAAATCATCACGCAATGTTGCAAAAGATGTTGGTTGTTCACAGTCAGCTGTGTCTAAACTCTGGACCAAATACAAACAACATGGGAAGGTTGTTAAAGGCAAACATACTGGTAGACCAAGGAAGACATCAAAGCGTCAAGACAGAAAACTTAAAGCAATATGTCTCAAAAATCGAAAAATGTACAACAAAACAAATGAGGAATGAATGGGAGGAAACTGGAGTCAACGTCTGTGACCGAACTGTAAGAAACCGCCTAAAGGAAATGGGATTTACATACAGAAAAGCTAAACGAAAGGCATCATTAACACCTAAACAGAAAAAAACAAGGTTACAATATATACATATATATATATACAAGATATTTTGGACAATTGAAAGGATGTTTGGGGATGATGAAATCATTTTTCAAGATGATAATGCATCTTGCCATAGAGCAAAAACTGCCACATTCCTTGCAAAAAGACACATAGGGTCAATGTCAATGTCCCTAGATTTATTTGATTTTGGAAGGGGGATCACTGTAGAAGTCTTCCACAAAGAGGGAATTTTACACTGATCAACACATGATTGAAACACAGCAATGAGCTGGGTGGCACAGTGGTGCAAGGTTCACCCACAGATGGCGTCAGGACCCCTAGCTTTCCCTTCCTTTACCTTCTTAAATAAGGCAGTGACTTGATTCTGTGAAATTACAATTTCTTTTTCAGGTTTAAGAGAGTTTCTGCAATCAGATACATTTCCAACCACATCAGTTCTCTCAAAACAAGAGAAAAAGGAATTAAATGCACTTGGTAGGTCACAATCAGGCACACCACTAACAGTGACAGGTTTTCTGTCCTCTTTATGGTGGCCGCAGGAGGCCATATTCTTAATGCCACGCCAAGCTGTTCTGAGATCACCACTGCTGTACTGAGCCTCCACTTTCTCTTTGTATTTTAATCTGGCTTTTCTTAACTCTCCTTTCACTTCTCTGGAGACTTTTTTCTCTAATTGGTCACCAGTGCAATAAACCACTTTCTTTTTATTAATTATTGATTTCAGCTCTTTAGTTACCCATGGTTTGTTATTTGGATAAATAACAACTTTTTTTGACGAGACAGTGGAGTCAACACAAAACGTTATGTAAGAGGAGATAGAGTCACAAAGTTCATTTATATCATCAGAGGCATCAAAGAAACAGTCCCAATCTGTGCACTCAAATGAGGCTTGAAGGAGAGAAATGCTGTCCTCAGACCAACATTTCACAGTCTTCACCTCATTTGGCAGACGCCTGAACACAGGGACGTACTGCGGCATGAGATACACACAGTTATGATACGAGGATCCAAGTGGAGGAAGCGGGAGGGACTTGAACGCACCCCCCCACAGAGCCATAGCACAAGTCTAAAGTCGTGTCCCTCTGCGTTGTAGCACAAGTGACATACTGTTGTTCGTACGTCTTAAGGGTATCACCAAGACGACAATGATTAAAATCTCCTAAAATGAATTTCAGTGCGTCTGGACAGATGGTGTCGAGCCGGTGCGTGACATCACCGATCAGCTGTGCTGCGGCCGCAGCGTCAGAGCAAGGATGCACGTACACAACAGTGAAAAACAGCTGTTGGAACTCACGTGGCAAGTAAAAGGGTCGGAGAGAGAAACACAAAAGTTCAATATCTGGCGTACAGATTCTCTCTCGCACCACAACGGTGTTACAGTACCTTTTGTTTACGTAGCAGCACACTCCGCCTCCGCGTGACTTGTTAGTAACTTCCTTGTTACGATCCAGTCTGAGCGGGACCCCAAACCCACTCAATGACAGCTCCTCATCCCAATCAGAATCGCTGAGCCAGGATTCTGTGAAGACAAGCAGGCATGCATTCTTGATCTCCAGCCTAACCGTGATCCAAGCTTCAATCTCATCCAGTTTCTTACGGATTGATTGTGCGGTTCCAAAAACAATTGATGGGAGAGCAGGCAGCCTACACCGGTCCAGTAGATCCATGCAATCCAATCTCCGGAGTAATCCACCTCGTTTCCCCCGCTTGCGCCGCCCGGGTTTAGCAGCCGTGCGCCGAATCTCCGGCGGGATGACCGGAGATGGCCCCACACCATACGCAGGAAGCCGAAGCTGAAGTAAGGATTCCCGGCTAACGGTAATGCGCGGGAAAACTCCCCCCCCCAGGGCACGCTGGGTTCGCGTGTCTCATAACTTGTACAAATCGCGAGAAACAGTCCACACAAAAGCAACAAGTATTCCAATCTGAGTATCCATATAATGAGATGGTAACAGAACAATCATACACTCAGACAAATCAAACAGACAAATACTCTGCTCGAGGAGCTGCCCGGGTCGCACGCTATGGAGCGCCCCGGAAGTCGTTCAGTCGTTCACCCGGTAAATGCCTTGGGTGGGTATTTACTATGAAAAAAGCAGGCAGTTTCGCTTTGATGAGATCTAATTCATCACAGGTCCACACTCCTCTGAAAATGTTTCCTGTTAAACGCCTTATCACAGCCTCCAACTCGAGGGTGTTCATGATTCAGTAAAAATCGACCAACGCTTGCCGTTTGGAGTTCATTTACAGAATGGAGTCGTAGCACACGCAGACCACTAGCGTTATCGTATGCGGGGTCGCCACTCTGAAACGCATTTCCAACCTCAGACTGCCAGTAGAAACCGGTGACAATGCCCTTGTATCCTCCTCCAGACTCAGGTTAAAGGCGTACAAGGCGTATCCCAGCGGGAAATCGTCATGAGTTATACAGAGAGGAAGATCCTTCAAATATCTCCCTGTGGCTGTGTACAAATTATAAAACTCTCTGACGGAGATCCCGTTGTTAAATTGTGGTTGGAAGGGTTTAGAAGGCACCTGTCTCCCATTTTGGCTTAGAGCCAGATATTCCACATCGTAGTTTTGGAAGTTAAACAGGGATAAATCTCTTTTTCCGTTGAAAGCATTGTGGTTCACCATACCCTGGACGACATATTTCGGCATAACCCCCAGAAACAGATTTTCCTGATTGCAAATTCTGGAATTGTGAGGGATAACAGAAGTTTTCACATTAATCCGTGATAAGGGATACAGGGCATTCCCTTTCAATAATGCTGCATTGCGGCTGAGACGAACTGCTGGGGAGACTGAGACTTTTTTAACAAAAAGAGACACTCCCAGGATGTTTAACTTAAAAGTGCTGTTATCAGCACACATCAGGCTGAAAGCGTCACCTGGGCGAATCAGCTTAACTCTAAGGTCAGCATTATTTAACAATGACCTCTCGCAGAAAAAGATGTCTATGTGTAACAGACCAAGCAGGTGGATTTCTCTTGACCGAGCGGTGAGGCTGCTCACCAGACCTGCGTTGGGTCCATCATCAGCCGTCACGGTTGAATCCAGCTCGCCTGCCGTGTCTTTGAAAAAAAGGCCTGCTGTGAACTGAGATTTTAGTGATTCAGCTGAGAAGTTCAGTAATGTTTCAATCATAGCCCTGTAAGGATGTGTGGCGCTGGACTGTGAAATTAACCTGTCACCCAGAGAGACATCAACCTGTGAAAAAATTGTGTTCAGGGGGTAATTTATTAGCCCCACACTGGCGTCAGCAGCCAGATTACTCCCGTCAGCATTTGTAATTTTCACCTGGAGATGAATCAGCATGTTATTTAAATCCAGGTATCTTTCTCCGTCTCCGGGGATAAAAAATTTGATCGGCCGTGTCAGTCAGTGCCGATATCGGAGTTATTTCCACATATTGACTGTCGTCTATCGAGAGTTCTGTTGCTGGGTTGGTAAACAGGTCTAGCTCGCTCATGGTGCACTCGGGTGAATTATATTGTAACAGGCTCATCTTTAAGAAAAAATATCACAAGATGGTCTTCTCTTCTTGGCGTTCCGTCAGACTGTCTCAGTTTTGCTCGCGACTCTTCGTTTTTTTACCCCTGCCTATGCGTTTCCCGGGAGGGCGTTTCCTGGGGCGTCGTGAGAGTACCATGATCCCGGATCCTTCCTGCACGCCGGCTTCCTGAGGACGGGACACCCTTTCAACCACATGGCTCACCACATTGGACATGATATTTTTGGCCGCGTTTTTTAGGTGAGGTTTGGTAAGCGCATATGCTTGTTTAAAGAAAGACATGACAAACTTGAATAATTTTGAAAATATGTTACCCAAACCTTTCCCGTACATAACTGGCACATTTTCCTCTCAAAACTCTGGAGCAGCCTGATTTTTAGCAGAGTCCAGCACCCTTTCCAATACAGAAGACATTGTAATATTGTTCAGCCTGCGTGTGACAGCCTGATTTAAAAGATGCGACAGTTCACGAATCAGCATCTTGATATGGCACACCTGTGAGGTGGGATGGATTATCTCAGCAAAGGAGAAGTGCTCACTATCACAGATTTAGACTGGTTTGTGAACAATATTTGAGGGAAATGGTGATATTGTGTATGTGGAAAAAGATTTAGATCTTTGAGTTCATCTCATACAAAATGGGAGCAAAACCAAAAGTGTTGCGTTAATATTTTTGTTGAGTGTATATATATGGTCGGGCGGGGTGGGAGTGGCCAGATTCCCCTTAACAAAAGAAAGGGGTCAGGTTTCTTTTGACTCCAATAATCAATCAATCAATTTTTTTATATAGCGCCAAATCACAACAAACAGTTGCCCCAAGGCGCTTTATATTGTAAGGCAAGGCCATACAATAATTATGTAAAACCCCAACGGTCAAAACGACCCCCTGTGAGCAAGCACTTGGCTACAGTGGGAAGGAAAAACTCCCTTTTAACAGGAAGAAACCTCCAGCAGAACCAGGCTCAGGGAGGGGCAGTCTTCGGCTGGGACTGGTTGGGGCTGAGGGAGAGAACCAGGAAAAAGACATGCTGTGGAGGGGAGCAGAGATCGATCACTAATGATTAAATGCAGAGTGGTGCATACAGAGCAAAAAGAGAAAGAAACAGTGCATCATGGTGTGTGGAGAAAAGATTATGTTGTTTTGCCCCTGTCTTAAAGTAACCCTAATGATGTACTTATTATTATTACACTAATTGCACGAATTTGTTTTTGTAGCCACTAACGACTGGGAGTGAAGCATGCTGGGGTCATTCTGAACTGGGAGTGAAGAGCTGGGGTCATTATGTTTTTGCAAGAGGAAACAACTTTCAGATGCCTGTTGATTAAAGGAATTATGTGCGCCTGGGAGTTTGAGATGGCCACTCACCCTCCCTTCGCGCACACACTAGAAAAGAGGGGGCAGAGCCATGCTCCGATACAGTCTGCTGCGGGTTACGTGCGAACGCCCAGCCGGTTGACAAGCGCACTCTGCCGAAGGTGTTGGCTCTCCACCTTAAAGGCGTCACGGTAAGAGAGAAAGAGATATTTTATGCGCTGCAACCACTTGTGTTTGATGTAACTGCTTTTGTGGGGAATAAATATACGCCTGTTTGTTCTAGCAAAATGCAGTCTGTGTGATCATTTCTGTGTGCCGATCTGACCAAACCTTGTTACAAAACATTTTTGGCGTTGTCGGCAGGATAAGGTGCGTTCAGACTACACACAGAAATGTTTTGTTTTAGAAGGGGAAAAGGAGATGCGGAGGAGGCATCTCAACAGGAAGAGGTGGTCCCTGGGTGGGATGGGATCACTTTTAAGGAAATAGGCCAGCTTCTACGGAGACGCGGGGGACGCCCTGGGCCGTGGACTGGAGCAATTCCCACCACGACTCCACCAGTTTTATGTGAGATGTTAAAACGGGTGGAGGTTAAAGAGAAAGCTCCATTGGGAGGTATTCAGGAGATGATGTGGATTTGTGCAGAGGCTTGGAAAGAGCGAGTCTTAACTTTAGACACAGTCCGTTCGTCAGAATGTGCTAAGTCACAAAAAGTGACGAAGTTAGAACAACAGGTAAAACAGTTGGAGGGACAGTTAAAGGAGTTTGTATGGGGGGAGGAACAACAATGCTCATTTGATATGGCAAAGGAAGCCATACAGCAGGCTGTGTCCTTAGGGAAAATGCAATCAGGACCAGTAGAACTTCAAGTGTCTGCTCTAAATGATTATGCTAATTGGAGCTTATGGCAAAAACAAAACAGGATACGAAAACCTTTAGGATTCTGGTCGAGGAAACTCCCAGAGGCGGGGATGCGTTACACGCCCTTTGAAAAACAGCTCTTGGAATGTTATTGGGCGCTAATTGAAACTGAATCACAAACGGTAGGACATGAGGTAATGATGAGAACATACATACCCATTTTGACATGGGTAATGAGTAATCCTACCACCCATCGAATAGGGACAGCTCAGGAGGCTAGTGTAATTAAATGGAAATGGTATTTATCAGAGCGGGTAAAGCCAGGTGAGAAGGGGGTTTCGCTGTTGCATGAACAAGTAGCTGATGCTCCTGAAAAAGATGAGGTACCTTTTGAAGTTCAACCATTAGAGGAATCTCCTGTGAAAGCGGGAAAAAGATGGGATGGTTTGTCAGATGATGAGAGAAGTCGAGCATGGTTTACGGATGGTTCTTGTCAATATCAAGCAGGAAAAAGGCGATGGAAAGCAGGAGCTTTCAACCCACAATTAGGTCAATCTTTAGAAGAATTAGGAGAAGGAAAAAGTAGTCAGTGGGCGGAGTTGAAGGCTGTGCATATGGTGATCATGCAGGTAGGAGAAAAAGGAGTTAAGCCGAGTGCCCCTCCCATTGAGGAGGAAGAGGAGGAGGATTCCGATGACGACATGGTGCACATAGCTGCTACGCGAAAGGTCAAGAAAGATAGAAAGAAAGGAAAGAATAAGGGAAGGCGTTCCCGGAGTCTTGATTGTGATGATGAGGATTAGGAAAATGGTCAAGCTCTTGTGGCCCGCCGAGATTTAACACAATGGTCCACAAGTGATATTAGGCCCTATGTTCGATTGGAAATTTATTGGATTAAATCAGTTCAAGTTACTTCGGCTTTAGTGGACACAGGAGCGGAGGCCTCATTAATTCATGGCAATCCAGAAAAAATGAAAGGACCAGTAGTTCCGCTAACTGGGTTAGGAGGCAAAAACAATATCGCATTCCGGGAGGACAAGCAGAAATTACTGCAACTATTAAAGAGTATTTGCAGGCAGGAGTCCTAAAACCAGTAACGACAAAGTGGAACAATCCTTTATGGCCAGTCCGTAAGTCGGATGGCTCATGGAGAATGACTATGGACTTTAGAGGTCTAAATAAATATACACCGGCGCTGACTTCAGCTGTACCTGATGCTGTGAGTATCACTGAACGAGTGCAACACCATAGCGGTACATGGTATGCTGTAATAGATTTGGCCAACGCATTCTTTACCATACCAATTCCAGAGGATAGAATGGAACAGTTTGCGTTTACTTGGGAAGGCCGACAGTATACCTTCACCAGATTACCACAAGGCTATTTGCATAGCCCTACCATCTGCCATAGGGTAGTGGCAGAACATTTGGAACAGTTCCAGATTCCAACAAAAATGATGATCTCACATTACATCGATGACATCATGATTCAGGGGAACACAGAAATGGGGTTGGTACAGGAGATACCAAAACCCGTAGTAATAACTACACGAGGAACGCAAGGCTTTGGTTCCTCAGATCAAGCAGGTGCCAAAGTTTGGGTTAAACAACCTAACGGACCGCCTAAAGCGGCAGAAATTATAACTCAAGGGAATGATGCAACTGTTAGTATACTCTATCAGGGTGAAGAAAAATGGGTAAATGTGCCTGTATCGAAGTGTTATGTAAGAGAAGACTAATCGTCGTCATTCTACCCGTAGTTACCCTTGTGTTGTCTAGGCTTGATGCCCTGGTGGGAGTTGCTGATCGGGCGATCAAGAACCACAGGAGGTGGGCGCCGCCATGGCAACCGGTGGAAGTCCCGGGATTGGAGGTGTCGGCTGCTGGGTCATACTCCTCCTTGTAGGTGGTGCCATGGTCTCCGGCTGCTGGGGGATGACGGAAGGAAACGAACTTGAAGAGATACCATTGTTCCAAACAGGATGGAAGCACTCTGTCAACAACAGAACACAAGATGATTACACCTGCCTAGCAAACCAGCCATGTAGAATGGTTAATCTCACCAGTAATTGCAAACTATGGCGATGTGTGAACTGTTTTGCCAGACACCATATACCAGTATTTACTATGGGATGTAATGTCACTCTTAATGCTAGAGTGAACATGTGTGTTTTTAATATGACAAGTAAATCATGTAGTAATGTCAATGGAACCACCTGGACTATTAAACCGTGGAGTAAAGTAATCATCAGTAATAGTACTGAAATTAAAGGGAGGAGATCATTCCTGTACATGCTGTGGGTACTACCAATAGAGGCTAAGGCAACACAAACCCAGGTTGCACCTTTAATTGATACCTGCACCTATTTGGCACAAGCAACAGTGAAGACAAAGGTATATTGGCAAGTTACCTTTCCAAATATTCCAACTTGCAAAAGGCGCCGAAGAGCGTGGTATGACACTTTATTAGGAGGAACAGGAACTGTCCTAGGAGTATCAAATACAGTTGATAATGAAGTGACCAGAACCATGTTGTCAAACACAGGTCAGTATTCTTTTCAGGTATTACATCAGATAGGAGAGTGGTTACCAACAGCACTGGTGGGACAAGTACAAAACGCTGATTTATGGCAGAAGAATTTTCGATGGCAATTGAAGTTATGGAATGAAACATACAATTCATTGAAAAATCTATCCCATATAGGAAATTGGACAGTATGTGCAGTACAAACTATTCATGCAGAAGCTCAAAGAGAAAGATTTCAGCGTATAGTTACCACAGGGAACTATCATGATTGGAGACGGATTTGGAATATATAACTGATACCTTATGGTTAAAGTTACATCCAGAATTTACACAGTGTAATGAAACAGTATGTACTGGACACTGGACCCAGTACAATGTGACACAACCAAAGGTTGTTTGTAAATATCAAGTGTTACCGGTAATCACGACTAATGGCTATTGGTTCTTGCATATGGATGGAGAGTGGCTAGAACCAAAAACCAATACGACTTTTGATACCAAAATGTGTGATATAACAGATAAGGGTATGGCCTGTGTGCTGCAAACTGGATATGCTAATCCATGTCTAACCGACTCAGAGGTTGTACTTTGTGACTGGACTAGGGAAACACCAAGAGAAATGTTGTGGCAGATCGGCCCACATGCTCTGTGTGTTGCAATAATGAAAAATAATTCACAGGTACCTTCGGTTCCGTATACTGGCTGCCTGAACAATGTGCATTTATGGCATTGGGGTGATCGGACGTATCGTTTGACTAATCATTCTGTATCAAGTCGGCTGACTTCGGTACAATGGGATGTATTGCATTCCCCATGGAGTCTTTCCCTGGAGCGTTTCAAATGCGCATTGGAACAATCTACGGAAATTCAGCAATTAATAGAGTCACATACGTCCAACGTCTCCAGTCTCATGGTGTCTACATTGATAGCTAGCGAATGGGTAAAACATGTGGCAAAATTAGTACAGCAAGCGTCAGCACACCATTGGTGGGATATCTTTTCAGGGATGTCCATCACTGCCAGGAGTACCTTAGTGCCGCCCTTACTTTTATTAATTATAGCAATATGTGGTATGACTTTTTGTAATATTGTTACATGTGTTTATGTTATACGTTTACGGCGAGAGGTGGAATGGGCAATATTTCAGCGTATGAGATGAAGTTATCTTTGCTATGTCATGATCCCTTTGGAGTAAACCAATATAATGTCACATTAGACCCCACAACATCGGGTTTTGTATATGAGTATATTGTTTGGAACAGGTATAATCAAGACTATATTACTCAAAATTTTGTTTGTGAATCACTAGAAGAAATGTGGGAAATGCCATGGCAGGACATAATCGTTGGAATAGGCTGGAGCCCAGCATTACCTGAATCTGCTAGTGGTTACATAAATTGACTGGTGCAAAACACCAAGAGTGGAATGTGTGGAGAAAAGATTATGTTGTTTTGCCCCTGTCTTAAAGTAACCCTAATGATGTACTTATTATTATTACACTAATTGCACGAATTTGTTTTTGTAGCCACTAACGACTGGGAGTGAAGCATGCTGGGGTCATTCTGAACTGGGAGTGAAGAGCTGGGGTCATTATGTTTTTGCAAGAGGAAACAACTTTCAGATGCCTGTTGATTAAAGGAATTATGTGCGCCTGGGAGTTTGAGATGGCCACTCACCCTCCCTTCGCGCACACACTAGAAAAGAGGGGGCAGAGCCATGCTCCGATACAGTCTGCTGCGGGTTACGTGAGAACGCCCAGCCGGTTGACAAGCGCACTCTGCCGAAGGTGTTGGCTCTCCACCTTAAAGGCGTCACGGTAAGAGAGAAAGAGATATTTTATGCGCTGCAACCACTTGTGTTTGATGTAACTGCTTTTGTGGGGAATAAATATACGCCTGTTTGTTCTAGCAAAATGCAGTCTGTGTGATCATTTCTGTGTGCCGATCTGACCGAACCTTGTTACAAAACACATGGGAACCCCCCGGCAGTCTACGTCTATAGCAGCATAACTAAGGGATGGTTCAGGGTCACCTGATCCAGCCCTAACTATAAGCTTTAGCAAAAAGGAAAGTTTTAAGCCTAATCTTAAAAGTAGAGAGGGTGTCTGTCTCCCTGATCTGAATTGGGAGCTGGTTCCACAGGAGAGGAGCCTGAAAGCTGAAGGCTCTGCCTCCCATTCTACTCTTACAAACCCTACGAACTATAGGTAAGCCTGCAGTCTGAGAGCGAAGCGCTCTATTGGGGTGATATGGTACTACGAGGTCCCTAAGATAAGATGGGACCTGATTATTCAAAACCTTATAAGTAAGAAGAAGAATTTTAAATTCTATTCTAGAATTAACAGGAAGCCAATGAAGAGAGGCCAATATGGGTGAGATATGCTCTCTCCTTCTAGTCCCCGTCAGTACTCTAGCTGCAGCATTTTGAATTAACTGAAGGCTTTTTAGGGAACTTTTAGGACAACCTGATAATAATGAATTACAATAGTCCAGCCTAGAGGAAATAAATGCATGAATTAGTTTTTCAGCATCACTCTGAGACAAGACCTTTCTGATTTTAGAGATATTGCGTAAATGCAAAAAAGCAGTCCTACATATTTGTTTAATATGCGCTTTGAATGACATATCCTGATCAAAAATGACTCCAAGATTTCTACTTCTACGACGGCCCGCTGATTACCGTGGATGCGTTCCAAGGTCATCCTGGGTGTAGTGGGTATCCCAGCAGGATATCTATCGAAGGTCACTTTATACAGAGAACTGGCGTAACTGGTCCATGTAATCTGAAAATGTTTTTTTTTCTCAGCACGGATTGTCTGAGGATCCGCTAAAACATCCCCTCTCAAATAAGCAGCGACCACAGTGGACATAACGCTCCAGTCATATGTGCACAAAGTCACTTTTGGGTTTTGAGGCTTGATCAACAAACCGGAGGGTAACGTAAAAACTTAGGTTGCTTTATACGCTTCGAAAATATACCCCAGACAGGCTTCTGACTCAAAATTCACTACCCCAGCCAGGTGGTCGAGCGGTAGAGGTGGTTTTACACGATTTATGTATAATTTTACCTTCTTAGGTGCTGCCCCATCGTTAGAGACTGTTGTAATATTTACCGGAGTTTCGGCTATGCAGCGCAAAGTTAAAATACGTCGGGCCATGGCGGTTTTGAAAAGCCAGATATTCCACCTCACCACCACCTTTAAACACACACACACACACACGTGCACGTGCGCGCACACATCACCTGCAATGAGCGTTTCTGTCAGAACCGTTTTTTTAAAGGATTAATCCCACAGGGCTCCCAGACTAAACAATTGTTTAATGAATTAAATTATTACATTTTATAAATGATTACATTTTATAAATCTTTATTTTATATACAATATTATAGTGTTAGAGACTCATGGAAGGGGTGACCCCACTCAGTGCAAATTAGGGTTTTCATCCAAACCTGTTTTCATGGAAGGAAGTCAGCATTTGGGGAGGGGTGACCCCAGTTGATGCAAATTGGGCAGACGTGCCCATACATGCACAGACTAGCATTCAATGCAAATTAGGCTGATATGACACCTGCGTGTGAACTAATTATGGATG
The DNA here is from genome assembly GCF_902500255.1 of Thalassophryne amazonica. Classification (NCBI taxonomy): domain Eukaryota; kingdom Metazoa; phylum Chordata; class Actinopteri; order Batrachoidiformes; family Batrachoididae; genus Thalassophryne; species Thalassophryne amazonica. The sequence goes on along the minus strand of NC_047111.1, from coordinate 40,471,092 downwards.
GGCGGGACTCCGGAGGCGGGCTCATGCTGATTGGCTGTAATGTCATAGGGGTGGGATTAGGGGAGGGGTTAGGGGTGGGCTCACGCTGATTGGCTGTGACACGGCATAGGAGGCGGGGTTAGGGGCAAGTTCACGCTGATTGGCTGTGACATGTTATAGGGGCGGAATTAGGGGAGGGGTTAAGGTGCGGGGCTTAGTGACGTCGTCGATTCTGATTGGCTGTGACGTCATCCATCAAACTTTTGACAAGAGGTGGGGAAGTATTCTCTCTAATCTAATCTCTAGATTTCAATACTTTATTGTATTGAAAAAGTACAGGCCGATATCAAATCTATCATTTTGCTCTAAAATTCTGGAAAAGGTGGTTTCACAGCAGCTCGTGGACCACCTTACTGAGAATAATCTTTTTGAGCCACTGCAGTCTGCTTTTAGAAAATATTATTCCACAGAGACAGCTCTCACTAAAGTGGTGAATGATCTTCTGCATACAATGGATTCGGACACCACTGCGGTTCGCTGTTAGAACTTAGTGCTGTGTTTGATACCGTGGATCATCATATTCTACTCAATAGGCTAGAGAATCATTTTGGGATTACTGAGAGTGCCCTAGCTTGGTTGACGTCATACCTGACCAGTCGTTCTCACATGTTTTGAGTGACATAAAATTTGGGGTTCCACAGGGCCCCCTGCTTTTCTCCCTTTATACACATACCTTACTGAATTTTCATGAATTTTCATGCCGATAACTGCTGGTAATCTCATCCACATAACATCCTTAGAAGATTGCCTTGCATCAGAAGGTGGATGTCTAGCAACTTCCTATTTGATGAGATACACCTCTTGTTTTTACATTTTAAATCTGTTCATATTTTTAAATAATTTTTATATGTAAATATTATCATTTTAGCTCAATAGCTTTCAGGTCATGTGATCAATTGACTCAAAATCAGCATGGAATCGTAGTGCTCCACTGGCTGCATGAGATACGCCTCTTGTTTTTGCATTTTAAAAAGGTTCATATAGCATTTTAGCTCAATAGCTTTCAGGTCATGCTGATAGTGCTGATAGATGTGCTGATAGTATTAAATCATGTGGTTCATTGGTAGGTGTTAAAAGGCTTTATAAAAACAATGCAATTTCTTACTATAGTATGTTATGTTAGGCTAATTGTTTTTGTGGTTCCTTTTGCATTTTTGTTTACTTACACACCATATATTTGATTGTTCTGTTCAGTTACGTTATTTTCTGATTCTTACCTCGTTTTGAGTTTATTTAACTGTGTATAGTAACTGGTGTACAGGGTGGGCATTTATAAGCTTTTGGCCTTTCGGCCACACCCAGTTTGGGAAATCGTTTGAGTTATTGTTGTATTTTCTTTTGTTTTTTGATTTGTTATGTTAGCAAGAGTTTTTATGTTGGTATTTTGTTCATGTGTGTGCTGAATAAACCTATTCATTCATTCAGTCATGTGATCAATTGACACAAAATTCATGTGGAACCATAGTACACCACTGGCTGCATGAGATACACCTCTTGTTTTTGCATTTTAAATCTGTTTTTTTATTTTTAATTCATTTTAAATGTAAATATTAGCATTTTAGCTCAATAGCTTCCAGGTCATGTGATCAATTGACGCAAAATCCACGTGGAATCATAGTACACCACTGGCTGCATGAGATACACCTCTTGTTTGTGTTGTGAAAGTGTCGTGACACGGACCCACAACAGGGGGCGTTAATGAACGGACAATGGATAAGCCAAAAGTAACAATTTAATGTTGTGAATCGCACAACGACGTACAGACAATAACAATATGGTGGACTGTCAATCATACACCAGGTGACGTGTGGGCAGGTTCGACGATAGAAGACGCCTGGTGAGAGAAGAGCCGGATCCCCACACAGCTTCCACCACCAACGGAGCTGAAGAACACCGGAGCCGCCAAGCCCTGCGCCCCAGGTGGCCACTGTCTTCAGCAGTCAGACCCGGTACTGCTGGCAGAAAACAGAGGCAGTCCTGATGAGTGTGAGTTCGCACACTCAGTAATCCCACAGTCAGTGTTTAGTTAGGAGGGAGCACCTCCACCTCCAATCACACACTCGTGCAGCTCCTGTTTAACCACTTATCTGGTTTGGGGTGTGAGGCGAAGCCGTCGCAGTCCACACCAAACGCCAATCCCACAGATAAGGACACACCACAGGAAAACGGCTGCAAAGAAGTTCAGATTAATACTCAATGTTTTGAGTCAGCAGAGAAAATTACCTGAATGGTAGCTGATTTCTCGGCGGGGAGGTGGAGTTGCAGTCCGGCCTTTATGGTGATGGTGATGAGTAGTGGATGAGTGACAGCTGGTATGGATGATGTGTGACAGCTGTCACTCCTGGTCGCTCCGACGCCCTTTCGTGCTTGAAGCCCGCAATTCAAGCAGGGTGCCATCTTGTGGTGGTGGGCCAGCAGTATCTCCTCTTCGGCGGCCCACACAACAGTTTGTGCATTTTAAATCTTTTCATATTTTTTAATTAATTTTTCTGTTGGGAAAGTGTAGTGACACGGACCCACAACAGGGGGCGCAAATGAACGGTCAATAGATGAGCCAAAATATAACAATTTAATGTTGTGAATGTGCACAACGAACATACAGACAATCTCAGAATATCATAACAGTCAATACCCAAAGGTGACTTGTGGGCAGGCTCGAGGATAGAAGACGTCTGTCCTAAGAAGAGCCGGAACCACACGATTTCCGCCGCCCCAGAACCTGGTGAATACTGGAGCCGCCAAGTCCCGAATTCCCAGGTGATCATCGTCCCCGACTGTCGGATCTGGTACTGCTGGCGAAGAACAAAGACAGTCATGTGTGGGTGTGTGTACACCCAGTAACAACAACGGTGGGAATGCCACCTTTACCTCTCACTCAGAATGCTGAGGTATTTACAGTGATCCCTCAGAGGAAAAGAGTGCCGTCCTGCACTCACTCAGCCTCCACAAGAAGAGGGACCAGTACTCCTGCAAACACTCACAATATACAGCTTATTAGAAACACAAATGGCTGAGGATATTACCTCCAATGAAGTATGATATCTCGGCAACGAGGTGGAGATGACGTCTGGTCTTTATGGAGTGAGATGATGTTGAGTAGATGGGTGACAGCTGTCAAGAGGTAATGAGCGACAGCTGTCACCCCCGGCTGTGTCCATGGCGGCAGCGCCCTCTCGTGCCTGAAGCCCGCACTTCAGGCAGGGCGCCCTCTGGTGGTGGGCCAGCAGTACCTCCTCTTCTGGCGGCCCACACAACATTTTCTGTGTAAATTTTAGACTTTTAGCTCAATAGCTTCCAGGTCATGGGATCAATTGATGCAAAATCAGTGTGGAATCATAGTACTCCATTGGCTGCATGAGATACACCTCTTGTTTTTACATTTTAAATCTGTTCATATTTTTAATTAATTTTATAAGTAAATATTAGCATTTTAGCTTAATAGCTTCCAGGTCATGTGATCAATTGACACAAAATCCATGTGGAATCATAGTACACCATTGGCTGTATGAGATACACCTCTTGTTTTTACATTTTAAATCGGCTCATATTTTTTAATAGATTTTTAGATGTAAATATTAACATTTTAGCTCAATAGACTTCAGGTCATGTGATCAATTGATGCAAAATCCATGTGGAATCATAGTACACCACTGGCTGCATGAGATACACCTCTTGTTTTTACATTTTAAATCGGCTCATATTTTTTTAATAGATTTTTAGATGTAAATATTAACATTTTAGCTCAATAGACTTCAGGTCATGTGATCAATTGATGCAAAATCAGTGTGGAATCATTGTGCTCCACTGGCTGCATGAAATACGCCTCTTGTTTTTGCATTTTAAATCGGTTCATATTTTTAAATCATTTTTATATGTAAATATTAGCCTTTTAGCTCAATAGCTTCCAGGTTATGGGATCAATTGACTCAAAATCCATGTGGAATCATTGTGCTCCACTGGCTGCATGAGATACACCTCTTGTTTTTGCATTTTAAATCGGTTCATATTTTTAAATCGTTTTTATATGCAAATTTTAGCATTTTAGCTCAATAGCTTTCAAGTAATGTGATCAATTGACATAAAATCCATGGGGAATCATAGTGCTCCACTGGCTGCATGAGATACACCTCTTGTTTTTGCATTTTAAATCGGTTCATATTTTTAAATCATTTTTATATGCAAATTTTAGCATTTTAGCTCAATAGCTTTCAAGTAATGTGATCATTTGACACAAAATCCCTGGGGAATCATAGTGCTCCACTGGCTGCATGAGATACACCTCTTGTTTTTGCATTTTAATCGTGGCACGATCATGACCAAGGATGGACGCCTCCCCAGGTGTGATGACAGAGGTCGACCTATAGAGCCAAAGAAAGTCAGCCACCAGAAAGAGCTGACTCAGGAGGAGAAAGATGAGAAAGGAAAGCGTGTGATGGATTATCTGGTGGAGAAGGCAACGAAAACGCAGAATGCAAGCACGAGAAATTAAATATATCATATAGCAGACAAACACACTGATATTTGAGAAGTGAAATGAAGTTTCTAGTATTTAGAGAAAGTGTGTAATAATTATTTAAACAAAATTAGGCAGGTGTATAAATTTGGGCACACTTGTTATTTTATTGAGGCTTTTGTTTCAAATCCGGCAAAACCTTGGAGAGGTCGATGCGCTGCGAGATCTCAGTAACATTGAGCATTGAGACGCTCTGATCACGCTTCACTTTAACCACTGTACACGGACAACACCATTAACATCGCAACATAACACTATTTTTATATTGTGCCTAAAACTCTCATGAATATATTCTCTGGGTTTAAAGACATTGTTATTGTGTTTGTTGTATGTAAACATGCGAGAATCACAGGCTGTTATTTTCAATGGGAGCTGCTGTGAGCTACGCTCGCTTCCTGATCATGTCATTCTGGGAGAAAGTGAAATTTGCTCTTGATTATTGTTCTTTACAACACTGTTTGTCCTCTTTGTTCCAGAGTAATATATATATAAGATGTCTGAAATTTGGTTTGCGCTTATTAAATTCCACGCAGCTTAAACGTAGCAGACACAGATTATTTGTTATAATTGTTTTAGCAAGTTTTCAGGGTATCATGCATGCAGTCTCTTATTAACATGACAAAAAGCATACAAAAATTAGATTGTTGTAGTATAATATTCATTTACAATTGTCATCGTGTGGATTCTCTATGTTGTTTTGACTGCAGTGACCCTCTGGCGCGCAAGGGATTATGGGATACGTGAAAACCCCAAATTTATTTGAATACTTTTAGCAGTAATTATTGTAACAAAAAATTGGTTTGGTAAGCTCAGTGACCCTTGACCTCCTTACACAGGTGAATCCAATCATGAGAAATGGTATTTAAGGTGGCCATTTGCAAATGTTTCCCCTCTTTGCATCTCTTCTAATGAGTGGCAACATGGGAGCCTTTAAACAACTCTCAAATGACCTGAAAACAAAAATTGTTCACCATCATGCCCTTACCAAAAAATAGTACTGATAAGTATATAAAAAGTAAACTAGAAGTATACTTGAAACATACTTGCATATACTACTTTTTGGTAAGGGTGGTTTAGGGGAAGGATACAAAAAGCTATCTGAGATTTCAGCTGTTAGTTTCCACTGTGAGGAACACAGTGAGGAAATGGAAGACCACAGGCACAGTACTAGTTAAGGCCCGAAGTGGCAGGCCAAGAAAAATCTCAGATAAGCTGAAGTGAAGGATGGTGAGAACAGTCATAGTCAACCTACAGACCTGCTCCAAAGACTTACAACATGATCTTGCTGCAGATAGTGTCTCTGTGCGTCGTTCAACTATACAGTGTACTTTGCACAAGGAGATTCTGAATGATGCTGTAATGCAGAGGAAGCCTTTTCTGCGTACACGCCACAAACAGTCAATCAATCAATCAATTTTTTTTTTATATAGCGCCAAATCACAACAAACAGTTGCCCCAAGGCGCTTTATATTGTAAGGCAAGGCCATACAATAATTATGTAAAACCCCAACGGTCAAAACGACCCCCTGTGGGCAAGCACTTGGCTACAGTGGGAAGGAAAAACTCCCCCTTAACAGGAAGAAACCTCCAGCAGAACCAGGCCCAGGGGGGGGGCAGTCCTCTGCTGGGACTGGTTGGGGCTGAGGGAGAGAACCAGGAAAAAGACATGCTGTGGAGGGGAGCAGAGATCGATCACTAATGATTAAATGCAGAGTGGTGCATACAGAGCAAAAAGAGAAAGAAACAGTGCATCATGGGAACCCCCCAGCAGTCTACGTCTATAGCAGCATAACTAAGGGATGGTTCAGGGTCACCTGATCCAGCCCTAACTATAAGCTTTAGCAAAAAGGAAAGTTTTAAGCCTAATCTTAAAAGTAGAGAGGGTGTCTGTCTCCCTGATCTGAATTGGGAGCTGGTTCCACAGGAGAGGAGCCTGAAAGCTGAAGGCTCTGCCTCCCATTCTACTCTTACAAACCCTAGGAACTACAAGTAAGCCTGCAGTCTGAGAGCGAAGCGCTCTATTGGGGTGATATGGTACTACGAGGTCCCTAAGATAAGATGGGACCTGATTATTCAAAACCTTATAAGTAAGAAGAAGAATTTTAAATTCTATTCTAGAATTAACAGGAAGCCAATGAAGAGAGGCCAATATGGGTGAGATATGCTCTCTCCTTCTAGTCCCCGTCAGTACTCTAGCTGCAGCATTTTGAATTAACTGAAGACTTTTTAGGGAACTTTTAGGACAACCTGATAATAATGAATTACAATAGTCCAGCCTAGAGGAAATAAATGCATGAATTAGTTTTTCAGCATCACTCTGAGACAAGACCTTTCTAATTTTAGAGATATTGCGTAAATGCAAAAAAGCAGTCCTACATATTTGTTTAATATGCGCTTTGAATGACATATCCTGATCAAAAATGACTCCAAGATTTCTCACAGTATTACTAGAGGTCAGGGTAATGCCATCCAGAGTAAGGATCTGGTTAGACACCATGTTTCTAAGATTTGTGGGGCCAAGTACAATAACTTCAGTTTTATCTGAGTTTAAAAGCAGGAAATTAGAGGTCATCCATGTCTTTATGTCTGTAAGACAATCCTGCAGTTTAGCTAATTGGTGTGTGTCCTCTGGCTTCATGGATAGATAAAGCTGGGTATCATCTGCATAACAATGGAAATTTAAGCAATACCGTCTAATAATACTGCCTAAGGGAAGCATGTATAAAGTGAATAAGATTGGTCCTAGCACAGAACCTTGTGGAACTCCATAATTAACTTTAGTCTGTGAAGAAGATTCCCCATTTACATGAACAAATTGTAATCTATTAGACAAATATGATTCAAACCACCGCAGCGCAGTGCCTTTAATACCTATGGCATGCTCTAATCTCTGTAATAAAATTTTATGGTCAACAGTATCAAAAGCAGCACTGAGGTCTAACAGAACAAGCACAGAGATGAGTCCACTGTCCGAGGCCATAAGATGATCATTTGTAACCTTCACTAATGCTGTTTCTGTACTATGATGAATTCTAAAACCTGACTGAAACTCTTCAAATAGACCATTCCTCTGCAGATGATCAGTTAGCTGTTTTACAACTACCCTTTCAAGAATTTTTGAGAGAAAAGGAAGGTTGGAGATTGGCCTATAATTAGCTAAGATAGCTGGGTCAAGTGATGGCTTTTTAAGTAATGGTTGAGGTATGCTAAAGCACATTTGGACAAGCCAGCTTCATTTTGGAATAAGGTGCTGTGGACTGATGAAACTAAAACTGAGTTATTTGGACATAACAAAGGGCAGTATGCATGGCTGAAAAAGAACACAGCATTCCAAAAAACAAAACAAACAAAAAAAAAACACTTGCTACCTACAGTAAAATTTGGAGGTGGTTCCATCATGCTGTGGGGCTGTGTGGCCAGTGCAGGTACTGGGACTCTTGTTAAAGTTGAGGGTCACATGGATTCTGTTGGGGGAAAAAAACACAAAAATAACCTTTACTCAAAACATAGAAAATCTCAGTTTTCCCCTCGTGAGTCTGTGAGCAGTGCAAATAGAATACACAGACAACAATAATTTGAATTCAAGTTAATCCTACCAGGTTTATTAAAACAGCAGAGCAGATCAGGCATCAAAAATCATTCATCTTTGCGCAAAAATGGGTTCAGAATGCATACACATCTTTAATAATGCCACAAAACCGATACCCACAGCATGTGCAGCAAAAAGAACACTCTTCTTTTCAAAAACAGAGTTTTTTTAAGCTTGCAGTTCAGAAATCTGTCCGGGCGGGGCTCCCAGTCCCGCACATCAATCTGTCCGGTCAGGGCGCCCAGTCCCACCCGTCCTCAGTTTAAGCACAAACGTGTAACTTCATGGAATAAAGCAGGCATTGTTTTTAGTCCTTAATCGTCCAACATTGTGATGGGAACTGATTTGATAATTGCCCTGGGTGCAGAGGTTTGTCAGCACATACACCCCCACTTTCTGCCTTTTGCGGCAAAGTGTAACTAATCACTATGTAACACAATTTTGTTCCTGGCTTCTAAGTGTTATATTTCAACTGCTTATGTCTAAAGCCTACGGAAAAATTACTACATTCAGCACAAACTTTGATTTTATGAGCACAGCCGAGAAAATTTCAAATTTATTGTGACAAAACAAGGAAATGTTTATATTTTTGTTCATTCGGTCTGATAAAAAACATCACTTGCATGGTAAATAGACAAAGTCAATCAAGAACCACTCAGAATGGTTCAGAAATGAGTAGGATTTCTAGATTTGCAAGTATATTGCAAATCGCTTACTCGAAGAAGCGCCCAAATGTAGTCCCCCATCATGTTTTCGTTATACTGTCCTTGGTAACGATGTTCAAAGTCCAATATATTTTGATGAAAGCGCTCGCCTTGCTCCTCTGAGTAAGCTCCCATGTTCTCCTTGAATTTGTCAAGATGAGCGTCAAGGATATGGACTTTGAGGGACATTCTGCATCCCATTTTGGCATAATTCGTTATGAGAGTCTGAACCAACTGCACATAGTTTTCAGCCTTGTGATTACCCGGGAAGCCCTGAACAACCGCAACAAAACTGTTCCAAGCCTTTTTCTCCGTCCTGTTCAGCAGCTTGGTGAACTCGTCACATTCTCTGATCTTTTTGATCTGCGGTCCAACAAAGATACCAGCCTTGACCTTTGCCTCAGACAGCTTTGGAAAAAGGTCCTGGAGGTACTTGAAAGCTGCTGACTCCTTGTCAAGAGCAGTGACAAATTGCTTGATGAGGCCTAACTTGATGTGCAGTGGTGGCATCAGCACCTTCTGAGGTTCTATCAGTGGCTCCCACTTGACTTTGCTCTTCCCCACAGAGAACTCAGTCCATTGTGGCCAGTCCTTTCTGTGATAGTGCGCCTTAGTGTCTCGGGTGTCCCAGAGGCAAAGGAAAAAAGGAAATTTTGTGAAACCGCCTTGAAGGCCCATCAGGAATGACACTATTTTAAAGTCTCCAATGACCTCCCATCCACAGTCATCATACTTCAAGGCACTCAGCAACATCTTGACACTGGTGTAGTCCTCTTTGAGATGCACAGAGTGAGCCATAGGGAGAGATGGGTAGTTGTTTCAGTTGTGAAGCAGCACAGCTTTGAGGCTCCGGGATGAACTGTCTATGAATAGGCACCATTCACTCGGGTTACAGGTGATACCTATCACCTCGAATAGACCAGCCACATTGTTGCAGAAGCACAGGCCATCTTGCTGACTGAAGAAGTTGGAAAATGTTTGGTGACGCTTTCTCTGATGTGTGACTTGGGTTAGGGTTAGGGTGTCCTTCACAAATTATAGACCTGTTTCTTTGCTTCCACAATTCTCCAAATTCTTAGAAAAGTTATTCAATAATAGATTAGACAAATTCATAAATAAACATAAATTACTTACTGATAGTCAATATGGATTCAGAGCACATAGTTCAACATCACTTGCATTAATAGAATCAGTTGAGGAGATTACAAACACCATAGACCACAAATTACATTCAGTTGGAATATTTATAGACCTTAAAAAGGCTTTTGATACAATCAATCATGACATATTAATCAGTAAACTTGAACAGTATGGGATTAGGGGGTTGGTGTTGCACTGGGTGAGAAGCTACTTAAGTAACAGAAAACAGTTTGTGAAATTGGGGGAATATACATCATCATGCTTGGACAATGCTTGTGGCGTCCCACAGGGGCCAGTATTGGGTCCAAAACAGTTTTTAATTTATATAAATGATATTGTCAATGTTTCCAAAATATTAAAATTAGTATTATTTGCAGATGACACAAGCATTTTTTGTTCAAGGGGGGATTTGCAGGAGTTACTGAGGAGGATCAGTATAGAAATGGGAAAATTGAAAATATGGTTTGACAGAAACAAATTATCATTAAACTTAAGTAAAACAAAATACATGTTATTTGGCTATTGTAATACAGACATACAGGTTCAGTTACAAGTCGAGGGGGTAGATATTGAAAGGGTACATGAAAATAAGTTTCTGGGGGTGATAATAGATGATAAGATAAACTGGAAGACTCATATAAAACATATACAAAGTAAACTGTCAAGAAGCATTTCAGTTCTAAACAAAGCGAAACATATTCTGGACCACAACTCACTCCGCATTCTTTACTGCTCACTGGTTTTACCATATTTACAGTACTGTGCAGAGGTATGGGGTAATACTTATAAAGGTACAACACAATCACTATCAGTAATGCAGAAAAGAGCTATAAGAATTATTCATAATACTGGCTATAGAGATCATACAAATCCACTATTTTTACAATCCAAATTCTTAAAATTCACAGACTTGGTTCATTTTCAAACAGTACAAATCGTGTATAAAGCAATAAACAATTTACTTCCAGCAAATATTAAAAATATGTTTTTTAACAGATCAGGGGATTGCAGTCTGAGGGGGAAATTTAATTTAAAGCATCAGTGGGCACGAACAACATTAAAAGGTTTCTGTATTTCTATCTGTGGTGTGAGGATGTGGAACAGATTGGGAGTGGGGCTCAAGCAATGTCCAAGCATGAACCAGTTCAAACAGCGGTACAAAAATATGGTTTTGTTGGGATGGTGTCGTAACACGGACCCGCAACAGGGGGCGCAAATGAACGGACAATGGATAAGACAAAGAGTAACAATTTAATGTTGTGAAACGCACAACTGGATACAGACAAAGATATAATGCCAATTAAACACAAGGTGACGTGCGGGCAGGCTCGAAGATAGGAGACCTCTGGCGATCGAAGAGCCGGGACCCACACAGCTTCCACCACCAACGGCCTGAAGAACACCGGAGCCGCCAAGTCCTGAGTCCCCAGGTGGTCACCGTCTTCTGTTGCAGACCCTGGTACTGCTGGCAGAAGATGAAAAACAGTTGATGGTGAGTGTGTATCCACACACCCAGTACTCCTTCACCTACAGATCTTCAAGGAGGGAAAACCTCCACCTCCAGAAACAATTTCACCCGTGCTGCTCCTGTTACTCTCGTCCCTGGATGGAGTGAGAGGCGAAGAACATCGCCCTCCCACTATCCGCCAATCCAGCTTCAGACAGAGCCCGCAGGAACACGGTTGCACACAGAACAATGTTAGATACAACAATAATCACAGCAGAGAAGGTTACCTTAGACGGTAGCTGATTTCTCGGCGAGGAGGTGGAGTAATAATCCGGCTTTTGTAGGGACGGTGGTGATTGGTGACAGCTGGTGTAAATGAGTGACAGCTGTCACTCTCTGTTGTCTCAGCGCCCTCTCATGCTTGACGCCCGCACTCCAAGCAGGGCGCCGACTGGTGGTGGTGGGCCAGCAGTACCTCCTCTTCAGCGGCCCACACAACAGGACCCCCCCCTCAACGGGCGCCTCCTGGCGCCCGACCAGGCTTGTCCGGGTGTCGGCGGTAGAAATCGGCCAGGAGGGCCGGGTCCAGGATGAAGCTCCTCTTCACCCAGGAGCGTTCTTCGGGTCCGTACCCCTCCCAGTCCACCAGATACTGAAAACCCCGGCCCTTCCGACGGACATCCAGGAGCCGACGAACAGTCCATGCCGGCTCCCCGTCGATGATACGGGCAGGAGGTGGTACGGGTCCAGGGGTGCAGAGTGGTGAGGCGTGGTATGGTTTTAATCTGGAGACATGAAACACTGGGTGAATCCGCAGTGAAGCTGGGAGTTTCAGCTTCACTGCAGTCGGGCTGAGGATCTTGACTATAGAAAAAGGTCCGATGAACCGGTCTTTGAGTTTCTGTGATTCAACCTGCAGTGGGATGTCCTTAGTTGACAACCACACCTCCTGCCCAGGCTGGTATGTAGGGGCCGGGGAACGCCGGCGATCTGCATGGGCCTTAGCCCTCGTCCGGGCCTGCAACAGGGCAGAACGGGCGGTCCGCCACACCCGGCGGCACCTCCGCAGGTGGGCCTGGACCGAGGGGACCCCGACCTCTCCCTCCACAAGTGGGAACAATGGGGGCTGATACCCCAAACATGCCTCAAAAGGGGAGAGGCCGGTAGCAGATGAGACTTGGCTATTGTGGGCGTACTCGATCCAGGTCAGATGGTCACTCCAAGCCGCCGGATGCGCGGAGGTTATGCAGCGGAGGGCCTGTTCCAACTCCTGGTTCACCCGCTCTGCCTGGCCGTTCGTCTGTGGGTGATACCCAGACGAGAGACTCACGGTGGCCCCCAGTTCCTTACAAAAACTCCTCCAGACCTGCGAGGAGAACTGGGGACCATGATCCGAAACGATGTCCGATGGTATCCCATGCAGACGCACGACGTGGTGGACCAGGAGGTCTGCTGTCTCCTGGGCCGTCGGGAGCTTCGGGAGGGCCACGAAGTGGGCCGCCTTGAAGAACCGGTCCACTATCGTGAGGATGACGGTGTTGCCCTGGGACGGCGGAAGGCCTGTGACGAAGTCCAGGCCAATGTGAGACCAGGGGCGATGAGGCACAGGCAGGGGCTGGAGGAGGCCCCTGATCTTATGATGATCCGCCTTGCCCCTAGCACAGGTGGTACAGGCCTGGACATAGTCCCGGACGTCGGCTTCCAGTGACGCCCACCAGAAGCGCTGCTGGACCACTGCCACGGTCCTACGCACTCCGGGATGACAGGAGAGCTTGGATCCACGGCAGAAGTCCAAGACGGCAGCCCTGGCTTCTGGTGGGACGTAGAGTCTGTTCTTAGGACCGTTCCCCGGGTCCGGGTTCCTTGCCAGGGCCTCCCGGACGGTCTTCTCCACGTCCCATGTGAGGGTGGCCACGACAGTGGACTCGGGAACGATGGTCTCGATGGGGTCTGACAACTCGGCCTTGGCTTCCTCTTCGTGCACCCGGGACAGTGCGTCGGATCGTTGGTTCCTAGTCCCGGGACGGTAGGTGATCCGGAAGTCAAAGCGTTCGAAGAACAGGGACCAGCGGGCTTGCCTGGGGTTCAGCCGCTTGGCGGTCCGGATGTACTCCAGGTTCCGATGGTCCGTGAAAACCGTGAAAGGCACCGTAGCTCCCTCCAACCTTGGCGGGATCCGGGGCGACGGAGTTGGAGGAGATGATGAACCCCAGGAAGGACAAAGAAGTGCGGTGGAACTCACACTTCTCGCCCTTCACAAACAACCGGTTTTCTAGTAACCGCTGCAGGACCTGACGTACATGCTGGACATGAGTCTCAGGGTCCGGAGAAGATGAGTATATCATCCAGATATACGAAGACAAACCAGTGCAGGAAGTCCCGCAAGACGTCATTAACCAATGCTTGGAACGTCGCGGGGGCATTAGTGAGGCCGAACGGCATGACCAGGTACTCAAAATGACCTAACGGGGTGTTAAATGCCGTCTTCCATTCGTCTCCCTTCCGGATCCGAACCAGGTGGTACGCATTCCTAAGATCTAGTTTGGTGAACATTTTGGCTCCATGCAGGGGCGTGAACACCGAATCCAACAGGGGCAACGGGTATCGATTGCGAACCGTAATCTCGTTCAGCCCTCTGTAGTCAATGCATGGACGGAGTCCGCCATCTTTTTTACCCACAAAAAAGAAACCCGCACCCATCGGGGAGGTGGCGTTCTGAATCAACCCGGCGGCTAAGGAGTCCCGGATGTAGGTCTCCATCGATTCGCGTTCCGGACGTGAGAGGTTGTACAATCTACTGGACGGGTACTCAGCGCCCAGGATCAAATCGATGGCACAATCGTACGGTCGGTGCGGGGGAAGAGTGAGTGCCAGATCTTTGCTGAAGACGTCAGCAAGATCGTGGTACACCTCGGGTACCGCCGTCAGATTGGGGGGGACTTTGTCTCGGCGCCCTCTCATGCTTGAAGCCCGCACTCCAAGCAGGGCGCCGACTGGTGGTGGTGGGCCAGCAGTACCTCCTCTTCAGCGGCCCACACAACAGGTTTTTTCTAGGTATAGGGAGGAGGAGGGGTAATGAGGGTTAGGGTGTTTTTGTTTTTTGCTTCGGCTTGTAAATATATAGTATTTTGTATGTAAGTAGGTATGTGTAGGTGTATATTTATGTTTGTGTATATATGTGTGTGTATATATGTATATATATGTATATGTATGTATATGTTTATATATATATATATATATATATTGATATCGGTTTAGGTGTGTAGGAATCTATGTGTATATGTGGCAAAGGGTATTACTGGTTGTGGGGAAGAAGGGGTAGGGATGAATAAGCTGATGCTTCACCCTACCCCTTTTCGGACATGTTGGGTACACAGTAGGAACTTTTTTGTTGTTGTCTTTACTGATCTATCTTGTAATTGTTGTTGTATCAAATGTTCGAAATAAACAGTTTTCATTCATTCATTCATTCCTCGCTGTCTGACTTGCTGCTGTCTTCTGAAGGTGGCTGATCCCTCTTCGGGGGAGAAGGAACAGGCAGCTCAGGGCAGTGTGGTACGGGGGCAATGGAAGAAGGAAGGTCTGGATAAATGATTTCTGGTGCATTCTTGCCAGTGCGACGTTTGGTAGGATCCACCATGCAGAAGTAGCAGTTGCTTGAGTGGTCAGTCGGTTGCCACCAAATTCGTGGAACATAGCAAATATAATTAATTATATAAATTTAAAAGTTGTGTACACATTACTCAATATAGGGTATGATATTAACATATAACATATTTTCCTGTAGTACACTGACATATGTGAAATTTTGTCAATTGCATCTCCTTAAACTGTACTAGATCTAAATCATTGAAATTCTACAAAATAAAGCACTGCCATCTAAGCAAGCAGCAATTGTTCACCTTACCTTCCAGAGTTTTCTTGCAATATTCACATGTGAAATGAGGTGCCCAGGACTTGTCTTGATCCCCAACAGGCATGCCAAAGTATGCCTTGTAGGCCTCGCACATCTTACGATATGCTTTCACAGAAAACTTTCTCGCTCTTGTCTTCATAAATTGTCCACACACATAGCAAAATGCATCTGCTGTGTGCAAATAACCTCTTGATGCCATCTAAGACAAATAATTGCTGTTTAACTATGATTTGTTATCCTCTTACTCAGCAATAACATAAACTGAAATGTTGGTTCAAGTCAGTTGTGCTTTTATACTTGTATGACTACTAGTGGACAGTCCAAGAACATTCAAGAAAGTTCTAAAAGTTTCTTGAAAGTTCTAGATAGTTCTGGAGACTTCTAGAAAATTCTGGACAGTTCTAGCCGTTCAAGAATATTCTAGAAGACTACTCAGTAGTGAAGGCGAATCGAGAATATTCTTGAAAACAGACAAATTTCAAAATATCAATGTCCTGATCACAGAAGCAACGTTTCTGTGGAATAACAGCTATTTTCTATTTATTTAAGGCATAACAGGTTAGGAAAACACACTGTGTACCCAGGAACAATGTTGTGGCTGGCGTGCCTGGCTGGCTTTTGTGTCTTTTGTTTCTGTCTTTTGGTTTTCCTCCCAGGTGGTGCGCATTTGGGACTGAGTGGCTGTGTAGCTGAGTTTATCAGGACCTCACCCTGATCACCTGAGGCTGATCACCTGCGGCTCGTCAGGACTCACAGCTGTGGTGCATCTACATGGATTGGAACATGGTGGCATTTAAGACTGGAGTACACAGTGTGTATTTGCCAGAGACTCGACCTTGTGACCAGACGGGTGAGATCGTTGTCTCGAGAGCCATCTCATCATCAGTGGATGCAGAGAACGTCCAGGTTTGATGCATGGTCTGTGAAAGAGGAGGGGGTGAGGTCTCACGCTCGTCAGCACACTTCCTGAGGTACGTTAGATTTTGTGACTAACATTTATACAGTCAGTAAATGTGGTGTCCCTCACACCTTATTATATTGAGCTGTATGTAGTCGTTTAATCAGCTTCCACTGCAGTGGAGTTTTGTGAACAGGGTGTTCCATGCCTGCAGGGTGGGAAGCTGATTAGTAATTAAGCCAGGAAGTGTTTGCTGTTTGTACACCTTTGAGCGGTCCCTCTGTGTGTAGAGTGTGGACTCACATGATGATTTCTTCTTTCACAGACTCGGTTTGTCGCGGCCACCTGGGGGGTGTCGGCGGGGTCCTTGGGTCCGAACTGGTTCTGGCTCCGGACCGTTTTGTGCTGCTGGGAGTGCACCGCAAATCCGCCACGCCAGACCGCGCACTTATTTGTTTGTATTTTTTCACATCACTGTTATGTTTATTAAACTCAGTTATCCTTTGTACCGTGCTCTGCTTATTTTATACTGGGTCCTTCAAACGCTGGTCGGTTCTCCGAGCTGCGTCCGACACATAACAAACAAAACAAAAATAAAAATTTGTTACATAGTGAATCGCCATTTTCTTGTTTTCAGCTCCGTATGAGAACAGGTCCATGTGTTCAGTTCAGTCGTGTTATTGTGTCTCTACAGACGCTTTCAAGGTTGCCTCCCCGATAACAAATAACCCAGTCATTGTTCTCCCTGTGGAAGCAAAGTTCTTTCACAGTCAAAGTATGAAATCACTCACATTTTACAGAATGCACAAGCAGCAAGTGGTGGCCAAGTGGTTAATGCGCTTGGTTTCAGTTCAGAAGGTTCCGGGTTCAAATCCCACCCCTGCCACATTTCTCCATGTAATGTGGAGTTGTGTCAGGAAGGGCATCCGGCGTAAAACTTGTGCCAATTCAACATGCAGATCCACCTTGGATTTGCTGTGGCGACCCCAAGTGCAAACAAGGGAGCAGCCGAAGGGACTTACTTACAGTCATTCAACTGTTCATTATTGATCAGCATAGTTCAAACATAAATGTACAAACCATTTGATTATAAACAGAGGCAACAATATTATTTGCAGTACACTTCTTGACCTCATAACCTTTGAACATATCATGAAACATCATGTCAAACATTAGTCATGACTTTATTAAAAATGGTCAAAACCAACATGTTACACCCTACTTAAGCATATGTTATTTATGAAAACCTTAAACCAAAACACTTTACTGATTTGAGAGTCAACAAATCTGTCAGCAGTTCAACATCCATCCATCGTCTACCACTTAGTCGGAGCTGCTGTGTGTGAGGAACTGCGTGTCAGTCAGAGAGCTGCGTGTCGTCAGAGCGAGCTGCAAAAAGTTTGTACCTGAGTTTTCAGAGGTGGTGTTTGTAGTTGCCATCTGCCACGCCGGTGTTTGCCAACCCGGACAGTGGGAATACCACCTCAACCGGCAACTTAGCCCCGCGACTGGACAGCAACAACGTCCGAGGCCCGCCCAACGTGGTGAATTCACTGAGGCCGCGCGCTGCGTCATTAAAGCCGCGCGTCACGAGTGCCGCTTCCCCGAGGCCTCGTGTAGCCACCGCGGATCCATCAGCGCGGAAACACCGAGGCCGCGCGGCACCAGCGCAGTGCAGATCCATCCCGGTGACAAACAACGCAGGCTGTTAACATCGGCGATCGACAAGCTGCTCATAAGCCGACCATGGGGCCTAAGAAGGTTCTGACAGCGGAGGAAGGTGACGATATTAAAAAATCTCTGGACTTTCTATCAGAGGAGATTTCTGTTGTGAAGCAGCAACAGAAATCAATCATGGATCTGGTGGAGGAGGTGAAGGCATTACGGCTCCAGAACGCCGAGAAAGACCGGCATCTGGTGCAGCTGGAAAATAGAGTGGCTGAATTGGAGCAGTACACCAGAATTAACGACGTCATCATCACAGGTCTTCACATCAAACCACGGTCCTACGCACGGGTGGTAACAGATGAGAGCGGAGGGGATCCCAGTGAACAGGAGGTCAGCTCTGTGGAAAAACAGGTTGCTGATTTCCTCCTATCTAAAGGTATAGAAATGGATTTAAATAACATTGAAGCATGCCACCCTCTGCCCCGGAGAAATGACGGTGATAAACGAACTGTCATCATGAGATTCATCAACAGAAAACACAAAACAGCACTGTTAAAACAAGGAAGAAAACTGAAAGGGACAAACGTATTCATCAATGAACATCTCACCAAACGGAATGCCGACATCGCCAGGAAAGCACGCTTCTTAAAGAAACAGGGAAAAATCCAGCACACATGGACTTCAAACTGTAAAATATTCATCAAACTGAACGGATCACCTGAACAAGCAAAGGTTATGGCAATAAGGAACATCGAGGAGCTGGACAAATATGAACAATAGGTATGAGGACTCAAACACATCACAGCACCATGATGCAGACTGGAGCAACCCACTCATCCACATCATCTACACCCGGAGACAAGAGAGACATAATGACTAAGGATAATGATCCGTTTATTTCTGCCCAGGAGCTCTGTCTAGATACATTTAATTATAATAACTCTGCTAACCACCCCTTCGAATCTGAAAATGATCCTGATACCTTTTTCAGTGAGAATATTGTGAGACAGTGCAAATATTTTACAGAACAACAATTCAAAAATTATAAAATCAATGATGAAGATTTTTCAATTATACATTTCAACAGCAGAAGTCTTTCTCGTAATCTGTCCACTATTAATGATTGTTTGAAAACATCCAAAAAAACGTTTTTCAGTTATTGCAATTTCAGAAACATGGTTAAATGAGGATAATAAAGATCTGGTATATCTTGATGGTTATGAAATGTTCCTGGTTAATAGGCAGACGAGAAGGGGCAGAGGTGTTGCATTGTTTGTAAGGTCAGATTATAACTGTAAACTCATCAACAACATGTCATTTACAGTGGACAACATCATGGAATGTGTTACCATAGAAATTACATCTATAAACTCCAAAAACATAGTTGTTAGTTGCATTTACAGAGCTCCTGGGACAAATATTGACACCTTTGAAGACATTATCTTAGGAATGTACAACAAAATCAACAGAAATAAGCATTTATTTGTCTGTGGAGATTTCAATATAGATTTTTTAAACCCTCACAATCATCCACAAATTACCTCATTTATAAACACCTTGTACTGTTTAGGACTGTTTCCAACCATCATTCATCCTAGCAGAATAACTATGGATACAACAACTCTCATTGACAATATTTTAACTAACGTTATATCCGGTAATCTTAGTGGGGGACTACTGGTCAGTAATATCAGTGATCACTTGCCAGTTTTCTCAGTCTTTGCATTGGAGGTTTGTTGTATGTATCGAAGTAATATCAAATTCATGAGTAGAAAAGTAACACCTGAAACAATTGATAATTTAAGGGAGGATTTATCAAGTCAGAATTGGTCAGATGTTTTTGTTGATGATGTTGACAGGTCATATGATGCTTTCATTTCCATTTTTTCCAGTTTGTATAATAAACACTGTCCATTTGTTGACAAAATATATAGAAATCAATATAGCAACAAACCATGGATAACTAAGGGGCTTCAGAGGGCATGTAAAAAGAAAAACGTACTATATAAACAATTCATAAAACTATGAACTAAGGAAGCTGAAAGTAAGTATAAAACATATAAGAATAAGTTAATCAATATCATGAGACTCAGTAAAAAAAACATATTATAATGAGTTACTTGTCAAAAATAGAAATAACATCAAAAACACATGGAACATATTAAATGAAATAGTAAAAAAGAATAGAGTAACTAGAGATTATCCTTCATTTTTTCAGAGTAACAACTACATCACGATTGATAACAACGAGTCTATTGCTGAACACTTTAATGAATACTTCGTTAATGTGGGTAAAAATCTTGCCAGTAAAATTGACTCATCAACTAATAACTTCTGGGTAAATAATTCAACGTTTAACAAATCTGTTTCAATGTTCATTGGTGGTACTCATGAAAGGGAAATACTTGATCTGGTTCATGGTTCAAAAAGTAAGAAACCGACTGATTTTAATAATTTGGATATGGCTTTATTAAAAAAGTTATTGATTGTATAGTAAAACCGTTCAATTATATTTGCAATATGTCACTAAGTACTGGTAAATTTCCTTCTCAAAAGAAAATAGCCAAAGTAATTCCTCTGTTTAAAACTGGTGACAAACACACATTTTCTAATTATAGACCTATATCACTCCTGCCACAATTTTCCAAAATTTTGGAAAAAATATTTGCTAAAAGATTAAATGATTATTTACTGAAGCATAATATCATTTGTGAAGAACAATATGGATTCACAAGGTCTCGAACTACATCACATGCTTTGATGGACTTTGTGGAAAGTATAGCAACTGCAATTGACAATAAACAATATACAATAGGTGTTTTTTTTTTTATTTACAGAAAGCGTTTGACACAATTAACCATGGAATACTATTAAGTAAACTGCAGAAATATGGAATCAGAGGTCTGGCATATGAATGGATAGCTAGTTATTTACAAGGCAGATTTCAGTATGTTCAATTCAATAATACAAATTCTGAACTCAGGGATGTCACATGTGGGGTGCCGCAGGGCTCAGTGCTGGGTCCTTTGTTGTTTATAATCTATATAAATGATATAAGTTGGGTGTCGAGTTCACTGAGATATGTCCTTTTTGCGGATGATACAACTGTGTTCTGTAGCGGTGAAAATCTTGAACAGTTTCTGGACATAGTGGAGAAAGAACTGGAAAAATTTAAGGTTTGGTTTGACGCTAATAAGTTGTCACTCAACCTTGGGAAAACTAAATGTATTATATTTGGAAATAAACAGGCACCCAAATGTAAAAATTTAACTATAAACAATAAGGAAATTGAGTTAGTAACAGAGAATAAATTTTTAGGTGTTATAATTGATAATAAACTTAGCTGGAAACCACATATAAATTATGTGAAATCAAAATTGTCAAAAACTATAGCCATTTTGTATAATCAATCAATCAATCAATCAATCAACTTTTTTCTTATATAGCGCCAAATCACAACAAACAGTTGCCCCAAGGCGCTCCATATTGCAAGGCAAGGCCACACAACAACCATGAAAAACCCCAACGGTCAAAACGACCGCCTATGAGCAAGCACTTGGCCACAGTGGGAAGGAAAAACTCCCTTTTAACAGGAAGCCAAAGACCTACTGCCGCAAGAAGGGTTACTTACTTTATATCATTCTCTGATGGTACCATATATGACATATTGTGTTGAGTCATGGGGAAACACTTACAAATCAAATACCAATCCAATATTCCTTTTGCAAAAACGAGCCATACGAATCATCTGCAATAAACAATATCTTGAACCAACTCATTCTCTATTTGTGTCTTTAAATTTATTAAAATTCATTGATTTGGTCGATTACATTACAATTCAAACTTTATTTCGAGCGAAAAACCAAGCCTTACCGAGACATGTCCAGAGTCTGTTCCGATTGAGGGAATCCAGATATAGTTTAAGAGGTTGTGCAATTTTTATGAAACCACCAGTAAGAACAAATGTAAAGGGTTTTTGTGTGTCTGTGGTTGGGGTGAGGAAATGGAACAAATGTTCAACAGAGGTTAGAATGAGTAGTACCTTAGTGAGATTTAAGAAACTATTCAAAAAGAATGTTATGTCTAAGTATCATAAAGAAGCAAATATAATTTGATTTATATGGAATGTTCAATTTATAAGGGGGACTTATTGTATATTTGAATGTGTGGGTATGTGTATGCGTATGTAGATATATAGATATGGGTAGGTGTATATGTATATAAGTGACTGTGTATATGTATGTATATATTTATGTTTGTAAAGTATATACGTATGTATATAGGTGTATATGGCACAGCCCAAGCAGAGGGTCACCCCCAAGAGCCTGGTCTGCTTGAGGTTTTTTCCTTATAGGGAGTTTTTCCTCACCACAGTTGCCTAGTGCTTGCTCTGGGGGTTGGTAAGGTTAGTCCTTACTGGCGTAAAGTGCCTTGATTCGACTTTCTTGTGATCTGGTACTATATAAATATAATTATAAGTGAATAGTATATTGATGTGTATGTCTGTGTGTCGACATGTAGTAGTGAAATTATATTTTTGTAAATATGACTGATTAGAATTGTTGGACTTGTACTAGCAGGGGTGGGCGCTAATAAGCTTTGCTTCAGCCCACAACCTTTCGGACTCACTAGTTTTGTCTGTTTGTTTGTGGAATTGTTCATTTTTTTCTATTTGAATATTTTGTGTGCCGAATAAAAAAACTTGTCACTTGTCACATAGTCCAATCAAGGGTCGCGGGGGGCTGGAGCCTATCCTAGCAGTCATAGGGCGTGAGGCGGGTTACACCCAGGACACGATGCCAGTCTGTCGCAGGGCCATAAAGAGACAAACAAACACAGACACACCCACACACACCCAGTGGTGTCAAAAGTACAAACATTTGTTACTTAAGTAGAAGTACAGATACTGCAGTTTAAAAACACTCTGGTACAAGTTGAAGTATCAACTTGACCTCTTTACTCAAGTAAAAGTGAAAAAGTATGTGCTCCAAAACCTACTTAAAGTATAAAAGTAAAAAGGTAGATGCCACTATATGAATTGAAAGCTTAATTTAAAAACTGATTCGTTCTACATGTGGCCCAAGACCCAAAACTACCCCCCAACACCACCTGCACGAAAATGTTTCAATTCTAGAAGCTCTGAAATGCAATCTGGGACTATTCCAGACAATAAACTGCAGTGAGTGCAGCATCCATTTAGTGAAGAAAAAAAAACAAAAAAAAAACAACTTATTCAAATTCATTCCAGTAGTATTCTGCTCTTACTAGGATGCAGCAGTTTTCTATTTTGGCAGATAGTTCTGGAGGAAATCACTGAAGAAATTAACACATTGAAAATATGGTTTGACCGAAACAAATTGTCATTAAATAAGACAGGGATGAAGTGGAGGTGTAAGAGTCACTAGGTGTTCACAGGAAACACTTATTTATGTATGTATGTATTTATTTACGTATGTTCATTGTTAGTTGCTTTTATATTTTCTGTTGTGTTTCTATTCAGGTTCTTTTTGCCTCTTTCTCTAAAATTGTATATAATAATCATTAGATTATTAATATATAAACAAAAATAAATTTAAGAAATATTACAATTTGAAAACAAATGCACCCGAACGTTATGACACTATCAACTGTTTCAGAAGACCATAACAGGTCGGTTTAACATAGAAAAGGTAAATAATACTCACAGATGTATGCTCTTTAGGGTTTTAGCGGGGGGAAATTAAGCGAAAGAAAGAAAGAATAAACGAAGCAATAGGCCGAAGCATTGCTTCAATCTGCGAACCACTGCTTGGATTGGTTCACGGTTCAAAGCATGTTGATTACAGGCGCACATGACGTGAAATATATATATATAAACATTAAACTGAAGCCAAGAGTAACGAGGCTGTTTGTTTTAAAAAATGTAAGGAATAGAAAGTACAGATACTTGTGTGAAAATGTAATGAGTAGAAGTCAGAAGTAGGCAGAAAAATAAGTAAAGGAGTAAAGTATAGATACCTAAAAAGTGTACTTAAGTACAGTAACGAAGTATTTGTACTTCGTTACTTGACACCTCTGCACACACCTAAGGACAATTTCTAACGATTCCAATCCACCTAACCTGCATGTTTTTGGATGTAGGAGGAAACCCACGCAAACACGGGGAGAACATGCAAACTCCACACAGAAAGGCCCCGGGAATTGAACCCACGACTTTCTCGCTGTGAGGCAACAGCGCTAACCACTAATCCACAGTGCCGCCCCAGTTCAACATGTTCAATACAATTCATCATAAGCACATATTTCATTCATTAATCAAACCGTAAAATATTGTATCATTTCGAAACCATCATAAATCAGTTGAACACCTATCAAAGCATACTCATACACATTTTCATTAATTTGGCATCATGATAAAACACTTAAACACATTATGGCACAAGTATACACTCTATTCAACTTCATTCATTCAATACAATATCTAGTTCATTTAAACCTGCATGGTGTACATACTTCTAAACATTTGTTACTTTTTGAAAATAATGAACACAAAACCTTTTATTCAGTTTGGTAACTTTTAGCATTGTTAGCATGCAAAGCTAATTATGAGTAAAATAGCATATATTTTCATTTATTCTTTACAATTCCAGTCAATATCAGCAGATTCTTGATAACAATGTTCATGAATCAGTGACAAAGTTGAAGTTGCGCCGGGGCTGGATATTTCAACAAGACAACGACCCTAAACACTGCTCAAAATCTACTAAGGCATTCATGCAGAGGAACAAGTACAACATTGTGGAATGGCCATCTCAGTCCCCAGACCTGAATATTATTGAAAATCTGTGGTGTGATTTTAAGCGGGCTGCTTGGAAACCAAAAAACCTGAGATGTTTTGTAAAGAAGAATGGTTCAAAATACAACCCCAATTCCAATGAAGTTGGGACGTTGTGTAAAATATAAATAAAAACAGAATCCATCCATCCATTTTTGTCTGCTTTATCCGGAGTCAGGTCGCGAGGGCAGCAGCTCAAGCAAAGCCACCCAGACCTCCCGATCCACACACACCTCCCCCAGCTCCTCCGGGGTAACCCCAAGGCGTTCCCAAGTCAGCCGAGAGATGTAGTCCCTCCAGCGTGTCCTGGGTCTTCCCTGGGGCCTCCTCCCAATGGGACGTGCCCGGAACACCTCTCTAGCAAAGCGTCCAGGGGGCATCCGGAAAAGATGCCCGAGCCACCTCAACTGACTCCTTTCGACGTGGAGGAGCAGCGGCTCGACTCCGAGCTCCTCCCGAGTGACTGAGCTCCTCACCCTATCTCTAAGGGAGCACCCAGCCACCCTGCGGAGGAAACTTATCTTGGCCGCTTGTACTCGCGATCTCGTTCTTTCGGTCATGAGCCAAAAACAGAATGCAATGATTTGAAAATCCTCTTCAACCTATATTCAATTGAATACAGCACAAAAACAAGATATTTAATGTTCAAACTGATAGACTTTTTGGTTTTTGTGCAAATATTTGCTCATTTTGAAATGGATGCCTGCAACACATTTCAAAAAAGTTGGGACAGGGCAACAAAAGACTGGGAAAGTTGATGAATGCTCAAAGAACACCTAATTGGAAACAGGTGAGTGTCATGATTGGGTATAAAAGGAGCATCCCCAAAAGGCTCAGCTGTTCACAAGCAAAGATGGGGCTAGGATCACCACTTTGTGAACAACTGCATGAAAAAAATAGTCCAACAGTTTAAGAACAATGTTTCTCAATGTTCAATTGCAAGGAATTTAGGGATTCCATCATCTACAGTCCATAATATAATCAGAAGATTCAGAGAATCTGGAGAACTTTCAACACGTAAACGGCAAGACCGAAAACCAACACTGAATGCCCGTGACCTTCGATCCCTCAGGCCGCACTGCATTAAAAACTGACATCATTGTGTAAAGGATCTTACCGCGTGGACTCAGGAACACTTCAGAAAACCATTGTCAGTTAACACAGTTCGTCGCTACATCTACAAATGCACGTTAAAACTCTACCATGCAAAGCAAAAGCCATACATCAACAACATCCAGAAACACCGTCGCTTTCTCTGGGCCCGAGCTCATTTGAAATGGACAGACACAAAGTGGAAAAGTGTGCTGTGGTCTGATGAGTCCACATTTCAAACTGTTTTTGGAAATCATGGACGTCGTGTCCTCTGGACAAAAGAAGAAAAAGACCATTCTGATTGATACCAGCGCAAAGTTCAAAAGCCAGCATCTGTGATGGTATGGGTGTGTGTTAGCACCCATGGCATGGGCAACTTACACATCTGTGATGGCACCATCAATTCTGAAAGGTACATCCAGGTTTTGGAGCAACACATGCTGCCATCCAAGCAACGTCTTTTTCAGGGACGTCCCTGCTTATTTCAGCAAGACAATGTCAAGCCACATTCTGCATGCGTTACAACAGCGTGGCTTCATAGTAAAAGAGTGCGGGTACTAGACTGGCCTGCCTGCAGTCCAGACCTGTCACCCATTGAAAATGTGTGGCGCATTATGAAGTGCAAAATACGAAAACAGAGACCCCGGTCTGTTGAACAACTGAAGTCGTACATCAAGCAAGAATGGGAAGGAATTCCACCTACAAAGCTTCAACAGTTGGTGTCCTCAGTTCCCAAACGCTTTATTGAGTGTTGTTAGAAGGAAAGGTGATGTAACACAGTGGTAAACATACCACTGTCCCAGCTTTTTTGAAACATGTTGCAGGCATTCATTTCAAAATGAACAAATATTTGCACAGAAACAATAAAGTTTATCAGTTTGAACATTAAATATCTTGTCTTTGTGGTGTATTCAATTGAATATAGGTTGAAGAGGATTTGCAAATCATTGTATTCTGTTTTTACTTTACATTTTACACAATGTCCCAACTTCATTGGAATTGGGGTTGTACCTTCAACCAGAATCCAGACTCTCACTGGAAGCTATAGGAAGCGTTTAGAGGCTATTTCTGCAAAAGGAGGATCTACTAAATATTGTTTTTTTTTTCTGTTGGGGTGCCCAAATTTATGTACCTGCCTAATTTTGTTTAAATAATTATTGCACACTTTCTGTAAATGCTATAAACTTCAGTTCACTTCAAAAATATCACTGTTTGTCTGCTATATGATATATTTAACTGAAAGTGCTAATCCAAACAACTAATGATTTATAAAGGAAAATTTTGGCCCAAACATTTACATACAACTGTATATACATACACATACACACATGTTTTGTTAAATAATTTTTTTTTCTCTGTGCAAAGTAAAATAATATAAGCATCTAAAATAAAACTAGGATGTTTAGAAATATGTCAAATTTCTTGCTGTTAAAAAAGCACTTGGGAAAATTTTTGAAGGAAACATTAAATTTCAGAGGCCTAATAATTTTTTTCTAATGTGTAAGTGATTAATGGCTGAATGTGGCTGATGGACAGATAGACACCAGACTGACATTTGAACAAATGTCCTCAAACGTAGTGTTCCAGCACAGTTTTACAATTCTGTGTTAATCTTTGAAAGTGGATTCAACAACAGAACATCATCCCACCTTAAAAAAAAACAAACAAACAAAAAAAAACAAATTTAATAAAATCAAACACTTCAATTTCTTTTAACCATATAAATGCCTTTTACAGTCACACAACACACACTGGACTAAATAGCTCTACACAAGAACAAGAACCAGTGAGGTCACAAGTTTCAAAGTCACTAGAAGCAGTTTCAGTAACGTTTTGATGTTGTCTTCCATTTAATCAGAGACACTGACGTCTGTTGGGAAAGTGTAGTGACATGGACCCACAACAGGGGGCGTAAATGAACGGACAATGAAAATGCCAAAAGATAACAATTTAATGTTGTGAAAATCTGCACAACGGAATACAGATACAACTTTAGGTAACAGTCAATTAAACAATAGGTGACATGTGGGCATGCTCGAGGATAGGAGACGCCTGTCCAGAGAAGAGTCGGGCCCCACACAATTTCCACTGCCAGCGGAGACCCGCAACAAACCAGAGCCGCCAAGTCTTGAGTCCCCAGGTGGCCACTGCCTCCAGCTGTCGGATCGGGTACTGCTGGCAGGAAGCACAAACAGATTATGTGGGTGTGTGGAACACCCAGCAACAGTCAGCAACTCACAGTTCCTTCCTGAGGGAAAAGTCCTCCACTTCCAGGTAGCAGGAGAACACAGTACGTGCAGTGCCTACTGTAACACTTAAGAATTTAGGAGTGGAATCGCCAACTCCTCCAAATTCCTACAAACCAGCTCCAAGCTGTAAGTTACAGAAAGTTACGACTGCAAAACGTTCAGAAAACAATTATGTGCGTACGGCACAAATATGGCTGAGAGGTTACCTGTCGGGTAAGCTGATTTCTCGGCAGGGAAGTGATGTCTCTGCCAGGCTTTTATGGTGGATGGTGATGATGGGTTGAGTGGTGACAGCTGTCAGCTCCGGGCTCCTGGTAGGCAACTGCGCCCTCTGGTGCCTGAAGCCTGCCTTCAGGCAGGGCGCCCTCCGGTGTTGGGCCAGCAGTACCTCCTCTTCGGGCGGCCCACACAACAACGTCTTTGTTACTTGTCAGATAAACTATCACAAAAACAAACTGCTTTAGCATCATTATTATTGTTATTATTTAGTTGAAGAGCCACATGAGGTACCACATATTAAGGCAGTATAAACAAAACAGAAGGATACTAAAAATTAGAGCCCAACTGATATGAGCCTGTCAGAAACATAGCTGTATCAGTGTTATTTTTGCCTAAATGAAAAGTTATTTTACCAAATAATGCAGAAAAACACTTTTTTTGTATGTAGGATAAGGTGTCATTATATAGTTGGTCCAGCAGAGAACGGTCAGGCGTCATTGTTGTTAACAATGCTGTCAAGTACGGCTGGGACCCCATCACCCCTTGTTCACATTAGCTATAAGAACCAGAGGCAAAGTGACCAGCTGCCATCCATTTTCACTCAGAGGGGACGTTTCACAGCAAACAAGAGATAAGCTATGTGACCAGCTATGTGGGGCCAAAATAGCAGAGAAGTCAATTTTATGCAAATGCCAAGCGAAGTGACACTGCGAATGCTGATCTGAGTGCAGGCAGAATGACAGCAGTATCACTTATACTGGCTGGTTGTTCATAACTTACATTTATTTATAATAAAGTTCATGTTCAAACTGTAAAACATTAAGCCTCAATTACGGTTCTTTATCATAAGGGTTTAATAATGAAATGTTAGGCATCATTGCTATTTTTAATGCATGTATCAGCAGATATATCAGTATGGTAAATTTTTACTTCCCAATATCTGTATCCCCCCCAAATAAAATCTATATCAGTCAGGCTCGACTACAACCCCTGGCAAAAATGATGGACTCACCGGCCTCGGAGGATGTTCATTCAGTTGTTTAATTTTGTAGAAAAAAAGCAGATCACAGACATGACACAAAACTAAAGTCATTTCAAATGGCAACTTTCTGGCTTTAAGAAACACTATAAGAAATCAGGAAAAAAATTGTGGCAGTCAGTAACGGTTACTTTTTTAGACCAAGCAGAAGGAAAAAAAATATGGAATCACTCAATTCTGAGAAAAAAATTATGGAATCATGGAAAACAAAAGAACGCTCCAACACATCACTAGTATTTTGTTGCACCACCTCTGGCTTTTATAACAGCTTGCAGTCTCTGAGGCATGGACTTAATGAGTGACAAACAGTACTCTTCATCAATCTGGCTCCAACTTTCTCTGATTGCTGTTGCCAAATCAGCTTTGCAGGTTGGAGCCTTGTCATGGACCATTTTCTTCAACTTCCACAAAAGATTTTCAATTGGATTAAGAGCCGGACTATTTGCAGGCCATGACATTGACCCTATGTGTCTTTTTGCAAGGAATGTTTTCACAGTTTTTGCTCTATGGCAAGATGCATTATCATCTTGAAAAATGATTTCATCATCCCTAAACATCCTTTCAATTGATAGGATAAGAAAAGTGTCCAAAACATCAACATAAACTTGTGCATTTATTGATGATGTAATGACAGCCATCTCCCCAGTGCCTTTACCTGACATGCATCCCCATATCATCAATGACTGTGGAAATTTACATGTTCTCTTCAGGCAGTCATCTTTATAAATCTCATTGGAACGGCACCAAACAAAAGTTCCAGCATCATCACCTTGCCGAATGCAGATTCGAGATTCATCACTGAATATGACTTTCATCCAGTCATCCACAGTCCATGATTGCTTTTCCTTAGCCCATTGTAACCTTGCTTTTTTCTGTTTAGGTGTTAATGATGGCTTTCGTTTAGCTTTTCTGTATGTAAATCCCATTTCCTTTAGGTGGTTTCTTACAGTTCGGTCACAGTCGTTGACTCCAGTTTCCTCCCATCCGTTCCTCATTTGTTTTGTTGTGCATTTTCGATTTTTGAGACATATTGCTTTAAGTTTTCTGTCTTGACGCTTTGATGTCTTCCTTGGTCTACCAGTATGTTTGCCTTTAACAACATTCCCATGTTGTTTGTATTTGGTCCAGAGTTTAGACACAGCTGACTGTGAACAACCAACATCTTTTGCAACACTGCATGATGATTTACCCTCTTTTAAGAGTTTGCTAATCCTCTCCTTTGTTTCAATTGACATCTCTCGTGTTGGAGCCATGATTCATGTCAGTCCACTTGGTGCAACAGCTCTCCAAGGTGTGATCACTCCTTTTTAGATGCAGACTAATGAGCAGATCTGATTTGATGCAGGTGTTAGTTTTGGGGATGAAAATTTACAGGGTGATTCCATAATTTATTCCTCAGAATTGAGTGATTCCATATTTTTTTCCCTCTGCTTGGTCTAAAAAAGTAACCGTTACTGACTGCCACAATTTTTTTTTTCCTGATTTCTTATAGTGTTTCTTAAAGCCAGAAAGTTGCCATTTGAAATGACTTTAGTTTTGTGTCATGTCTGTGATCTGCTTTTTTCTACAAAATTAAACAACTGAATGAACATCCTCCGAGGCCGGTGATTCCATAATTTTTGCCAGGGGTTGTATAAACAATCCAAAGTAACAACCACTACCAGGCCCAGTGTCAATGACCTGTGGGCTCTGTAATGTTTTCTTCAAAAAATTATCCTGTATTGGCATTAGAGATAATAATAATAATAATAATAATAATAATAATAATAATAATAAACTGTCACAGACATCTATGGTCCTGCCCATAAGTATTTAGACTGTGACAATTTTTGTAAATGTAACTCTATGCGTCACAATAAAGTATTCAAAAAAAAACAAGATGTTTAACAAAGATACAGTAGGGGGTCGCTGAGGGCCAAGGCTGGGAACTACTGAGGTTACCACATCACGTGTCCAATATGGTGGTGGAGACAGTGCTGGTCACATATAGGCTGGCTGCCGGTGGAACCAGGTCACCAGGGGCTCAGATTCAGCCAAACGCTGACAAACTGACAGTGCAGAAGGATAATGACCCAAAATGTACTGCAAAAGCAGCTGAAGGGCTTCTTAAAAGCAAAGAAATCCAATATTCTCCATTGGCCAAGTCAGTCACCTGACCTCAAGAAGACCTCATGTGTTTCACTCACTGAAGACAAAACTAAGGGCAGAAAGACCCACAAAGAGCATCTCAAAGCAAAGCATCTCAAGGGAGGAGAAAAATAAAATAATAAAATAAAAATCAGCATGGGTTCCAAATTTCAAGTACCTTTTGACTGCAATGAATTTTACTCAAAGTAGTAACAGCAATCCTTATAATGTAAGTCTGTCCAATGAGCTTTGGCCTCTGAAAATGGAGGAACTGGGTATAAAAATGTCTTTAATTCCTAAATGGTTAATGTGATATTTTTCTTAAAAGTCTACACTTCAATCACCTCATGGTTGTTTCATCTCAGCTCTACTGTGGTGGTGCAAAGATGCAAAATTACAAATATAGTGTCAGTCCAAATAATTATGGATCCAACTAACTGTGCCTGTGACCATTGACACGGTAAAGAAAACAGGTCAGACACAAGCTGACCGTCTGTGCTTGAGTTTTTCTATTAAATTTGTTTCCTAGAAAAAAAAATGCTTCTGTTAATAGAACTGGTATTTTTTTTTTCTACCACCATACAGTAAGTACACTCACTGGCCACTTTATTAGGTACACCTTGCTAGTATCCAGTTGGATACCATTTTAACTTCAGAACTGCCTTAATTCTTCATGGCATAAATTCAACAAGGTGTTAGAAACATTCCTCAGAGATGTTGGTCCATATCGACATGATGGTATCACACAGTTCCCCATTCCACCAGTCTGCACCTCTGACATCAACAAGGCATGTTTGTCCACACAACTGCCGCTCACTGGATATCTTCTCTTTATCTGACTTTTTCGTTCTCTGAGATGGTTGTGTTTTAAAATACCAGTAGATCAGCACTTTGTAAAACACTCAGACCAGCCCATCTGACACCAACAACCACACCACGTTTAAAGTCATTTAAATCCTCTTTCTTCCCCATTCTGATGCTCGATTTGAACTTCAGCAACTTGTCTTCATTCACCAAGTCTAGAGGCCGAAATCCACTGAGTTGCTGCCATGTGATTTGCTGATTAGCTGTTTGTGTTAACATGCAATTGAACAGGTGTACCTAATAAAGTGGCCAATGAGTGGATTATTTAAAATGATGAAAGTAATGTCTGAAATACTAAGACACATGGGACATGGACAGTCTTTGCTTTGTAAGGTTAAAAAGGTCCATGTTCAAGATCTGAATATGAAACCTTGACATTTGCATAATTTAAGAGAGGTGGACAGAATTTCCGGGGACATGCCAGTATGCTACATACTTTGAGTTTAGGTAATATAAAACACACAAAATTCAATTTAATAATAACAACAACAAGAAAGGAATGATAATACAAACAGTTGGTTACACCACGTACAGGATTTGTTGTTAAATGTGTTTTCTGTTGGTTAGCAGATCTAGTTCACGGTGCCGTCAGTCAAATCTGACCATTTTCTCCGAGCACATGAAGTGTTCATATATCAGACTATCAGGTACTAACATCATCACACAAGTTACATTCACATTAATAATAGAAAACATCAGTCTCACTTCACACTAGTGTGCACTAGAAGTACTGTGTGCCACTGATTCATCACCACTGGAACAAGGCAGACATTTTGCAAAGCACTGAAACGGCACTACACAGACACGTGCACAGGAAAGGCGTCACACCACGAGCACAGTAAAAAAAAAAAAAAAGTTAAAACATTCACATTGTAGCCAGTACGGTGACGTTAACATGCGACTAAATGTAAGCCTACCTGATCGGAACGTGTGTTTGGTCACAGGTGTTCATGGATTTATCTTTAGTGTCGTGTTACAATGAAGTCTGTACAAACTACTGCTGCGTGAGATTTCTTTCTCTTGGTCTGTAAAGTTTACGTGTCAAAAGTCTTCCATCGTATTCAGCTGGAAGATGTTTCAATCATACATAAACATACAATCAACAAACGAGAGCAGACGGCAGTCTGGAGGCAAGGACAAAACAGAACACACGAGCTGTTCACGTACTGGAAAAAATAAAAGAAACCCAGAAAGGCACAGCAGCAACTTTGCTGGCAGGAGAGAAAAGGAATCAAAAGAAAAACATTTTCATAGTTAAAAAAAAAAAAACAGAGAAGCCAAAAGCAGACTTTTTTTGTTTTGTTGTCAAACTTAATAGCTGCTGTATAAAATGTGATGTCATCCACATACAAGTGTCACTTTGCATGTTTTAGTTGAACATTTCCTTGAACATTAAGAAAAGACAAAAAGAAAAGACATGGCTAAGGAATGACAGCAAAAGTGCACCAATGAACTGGTGAAGTTGTAAACATCAGTAAATACAAAAGAAAAAGACACCCTGACACACTACCTGCACATTGTGAGAAAAAACAGTCTTCAGGTAGATGAGGAAAAACAGGCTTTAAAACCATCTGCATCAGCCTCAAATGTTGTGACACGTAAAAGTGTTCATATTTACAGCGTATAAGCAGTGGTGGACACAGCTAACCAAAACGTTAGCTTTGATAACCGCTAATCAGCTAACTGAAAAGTCATCTTTTATAACACTTGACTGATAAACCAAAAAAAAGTTATTGTTAATTTATCATTTATTTAACACTGCTATGGGGAAGCTTCATTTACCTTGACAACATACAGTGGTCCAGCCATGAGGCAGACATCTTGAAAAGGAAAGCAGGTTTGACTTATGGTTTTGATTTATAAATCAAATTAATCTAGATAGTTTAACTACATTAATGTCAACTCTGTCATTTGTACAAAGTGAAAATATAACATATATTTTAATTTTAAAATTATGCACTAATTCTGAAGTTTTGAACATATTAACACACAGATGCCACACTGCATTATGGGTAAACTGAGCCTCAATTTCAATTCAATTTATTCACTTTATATAGCACCAAATCACAACAAAGTCGCCTCAAGGTGCTTCACACAAAACAATTCAGAAAACAAAATAAAATGAATAAAAAGATTACAAAGCATAGTAAAAGAGTAAAAAATAAAAAGCATAGTAACATCATATGCCATCCAGTACATGGGTCAAAATACATAGAACACTGCCATCTACTGGTTATATTGCATGGTTGTTGCTGCCTGACTCACAACTTAAACAGAATTGTCAGTTTTGTAAGTGCCTTTTTTAGCAAATGAAGAAAAAAAAACATATTTTACAAATACACATTTGTCAAAACTAGCACACACATTAAGTGTTGTGCTGGTTAAATGAATCAACCAATCGGTGATTACAGGCTCAGTTTACCCATAATGCAGTTTGGCATCTGTGTGTGCATGTGTGTGTCTGTTAATACGTTCAAAACTTCAGAATTAGTGCATTATTTTAAAATTAAAAGATATGTGTTATATTTTCACTTTGTACAAATGACAGAGTTGACATTAATGTCATTAAACTATCCGGATTAATTTGGTTTATAAATCAAAACCATAAGTCAAGCCTGCTTTCCTTTTGAGGACTTCGGCCTCACGGCTAGAATACTGTATGCTGTAAAGGGTAATGTAACTGCTGTAAAGGGTAACCCACCACTCCCCATTGAGTGCTCTAGCCCCCTGTGACCTTAATAGACCACTGTTGCATTGTTTGCCATGTGCGTGACAAGTACTTTGTAAGTCACTCTTGTGGAATGCCTTGAGGTGAAAATTGTTATGTGAGCAGTTCTCTGACATGCATGCTCGAAGGACATGGCTGAATCTATGGATAACACTGTGGCAAATATCACTAACTTGCACAAAGAAGGGTGAACAATATCCCTTACAGTTTCTTTCTTTTAATCTTATCATCGAAGGTCAGCACATCCCGTTCATCTGTTGCAGTTATCAGCTGTTCTGCATCTGCCTGGAGTGTCCTGTTCTTCACACTAAGCATCACATCACAACAGTCAAAACAACCTCCAGTTCTTTTACTCCCAGTTCAGCCTGACCCCATCATGCTTCACTCCCAGTCGTTAGCGGCTACAAAAACAAAGTTGTATAATAATAATAAGTACATCCAGCTCTTCATTCCCAGTTCAGATTGACCCCAGTATGCTAAAGGTTGAATAACAAGTACATTCTCAGGGTTACGTTAAGACAGGTGCAAAACAGCACAACACCGTTTTCATGAGAAAGAAGACAAAGGTACAAATGTTTAACAGTGATAACATATATACAAAATCTTTAACATTCCCCTCCTGTTTATCGCCTGTTAAACATATAGTAGGCATCACCCAGCTTAGCACTTCTTTTTGAGATTTTCACTAAGAGGTTCATCATGGTATGTTCTATAGGCTTACACCCCAGAGGTGATGTCATCATTGTCACCATCATCGGTGTCTGGGTCATCATACTTCCATTGGTCTGGGTACAGGTCATGAGAGTCATCGTCCTCCTCATCATCGTCTTGTCCCAGGAGTGGATATGATGCTGGACCCCCTCCTGGTCCTGGACTTATTGCTGTGGTTATCATTCTATTTACAAGGCCTCGGAGACATGGAATACAACAACATCCACACAATGTTAGAATCGCAGCAAATACTGCTATAGACACTAATAGTGAAGAAATCAAAGACCTCCATTTTCCCATCCCTTCCAGCCACCAATCCCAGCCTTCGGTGTTTACTCCACTGTGCTCTTTCATCTTCCTGTTCAACGTCCTCAGCCCGTCGATGGCTTGAGTGAGACTGCCATCTGCAGCTGTGTTGTTGGGAATGAATGTGCAGCATTGTTCTCCGAACATGGCACAAACACCTCCTTTCTCTGCCAACAACATATCCAGAGCAATACGGTTCTGGAAGGCCATAAGGGACGTGGCTTCTAACTGTGAATGGACAGCCTTAAATCCTTCCTCAGTCCAATTTCCTAATTTCTGTACATTGTAGTGGATGTAGTTTATTCTGTCCACGTTTTTATTAATGGAACACCACCAACAGATGGAAGATTCGAATCCAGCTGCTATTTGATCAACCAGTTTATACTCGTCAGGCACTCCTCTGGGGACTCCTATTGCATCAATATATGTTGGATTTCCCACTCCTTTCCAATCTCTTTTTACTCTATGTCTGACTATGCCTTTCTGCCAATCTTCAGGAATAAGAGAGGCTGCATATGTCGTAACGTCTTCAGGGGTCATGGGTATGGCTTTAACTGGTAACAATAATGATATTAATGCACAATAACCTGACACATTTCGTGGCAGTCTGTCAAAGATTCTGTTATCACCACACCACCACCATACGTCACTCCTACCGACAGGTTTGAATGTGGGAGCACTATGGACCACATCCTCACACCAGGCAGTGTGGTTTAAGCTACCCAAAGTCTTACTTGTCCCTGTCAAGTTTACACATGTATGGTTAGCATGTCCAACTTTGCTTGAAAATAAAGGTTTAATCTTAGTCAATTTGGTCAATGGATAGATCTTGTCCCACTTAGAACAATTGTTGTTTGCTGCAATGTATGTCTGTGTTATTACAGTCAGCAGACAGTCTTTGGGTAATGCTGCCGGTATTACCTGTAATATAGGTCTGGGTCCCATACATACAACACAGTCCTTCTTTGCAGCTAGTCCTGCTTGTTCTGCCATTAAAAGCCAATTGTTATTTTGTCCACTAATTCCTGTAGTTACTAGGAACCAGTCATCTGCCTTCATGTCTTTTGTGCCTTGTACGGACATCCCCTTTGCTTGTATGGGCACCCCCTTTGCTTGTATGGACACCCCCTTTGACGTACTTAATTCTGTCAATATTGGTTGCTGTACTCTATCTGTTTCACAGAGGAAAAAATGGAAATACGGATCTTTTCCTGGTTTGTATACCCAAAGGAGGAACAACCAACAGTCTCCCTTTATATCAGGTGGGAATATGGTTCCTTTTTCTGTGGTATTCACCACTATAAACAGCTTATCATCTGTTTGATACATTTTGAGAATTTGACTCTGGTACTTAGCCCACTCGGTTTGTGCCCATCCTGGTGTCCATCTACTCCATTCATCGGCTACCAACGTTTCCCATCTCTTATCTTGTTGATCATTGGTCATATACCATGAGAAACTATTTCCGTAATTAGTCCCTCTGTCACCATCCCATGTTCCATGGGTAAGAGCACTATATGGTACAGAGATGACCACAGAAGCATTTCTAGGAATGCAGGCTTGTACACCAAATCGGTACGCATTGTTCCTATCACACCTATGTACTGTGGCATTTATTATCGGACTGGGGTCTTCGTTACTTCTTTTTGGTCTCTGCAATCTGCGGATGTGATCCTTCTTATCATGTCCCGTGCTTATGGCTTTTAATAATAAGCCCAATCCAAAAAAGAAAAGTAGCATAACAAGGACTGTCCATGGGGTCCAGAAACCCTCGTTCTTTTGTTTTTTTTTCTTTCGCCATTTCTGCACACTACAGCACACCTATGTTCAGAACAGTGGCTTCTTAATGTCTTCTGCTAGCTTTCGTGTCTAACTTGGATCTTAACACCAAGCTCACACACTATTACTAGTCTTGTCCTACTGTTCTTACTGTTTGTCTGTGTCTGCAGAAATGACTTTCTTACAGTGAGTTAAATGAATCCATGTACTTCTTTCCCCAATTTTCAAGGCTGTGGGTGTTGTGAGTAGTACTTGATGGGGCCCTTCCCATTTAGGTGAATGCCAGTGTTTTCTCTTGATGCTTCTTATCAACACCCAGTCTCCAGGTACCACTTTAGGGTCCTCCTGTGGAGAAATGGGATCATCAGTGTTTGAAACTCTCCCTCGTTGTCTTTCTAACATCTTTCTCATGTAATCTGCCAAATTGGCTTCCTCAGGTACATCCCAAATTTGCCCATAATATGGCAATCGGTATTTTCTGCCAAACAATGTTTCATACGGTGTCAACCCCATGGTACTAGTTATGTTTATGTACATTTTTACCAAATCTACACAATGTGTCCATGGTCTGCCTGTTTCCTCCATTGTCTTCCTAAGTCTGTTTTTTACTGTCCCATTCATCCTTTCTACTAATCCGGCACTTTGTGGATGATAAGCACAATGATTTTTGAGATTAATCTGTAGCGCTTCTCCCACATGTTACACTATTGTATTAACAAAATGCGCTCCATTATCTGAATAAACTGTTTCTGGTATTCCAAATCGTGGAATGATGTCTTTGCACAGTGCTTTAGCCACTGTAAGTGCATCTGCATGTTTTGTGGGGAACAATTCTACCCATTTTGAGAAGGCATCAATTATGACTAAACAAAATTCCTTCCCTTCATGTTTACTCAGCTGTATATAATCCATATGAATCACTTGAAAGGGATATTGTGGTGTTGGAAATTTGCCTCTTTGGGGTCTCAAATTGCCTTGTGAGTTGTGTTTTGCACATGTCATGCATGCTCTACAATGCTGTTTTGCATATGCATCGAACCCATAAAGACAAAAAATAGATTGCAATTGCGATATCATACCCCCTGATGAGACATGCGTCACGCCATGGCTCATAATAGCTGCCCGTTTAAACATATTTTTTGGCAATATGGGTTTCTTTTGTGGTCATAAGTACAAATCATTTGCATATGTAGCTCCTTTATTTAACCACATTTGTTTTTCTTTTTCAGTTGCCTGCTGTTGTATGTCAGCAAGCAGTGTATGGCCTAAATGCAAATCCGGAGGGGTTTCGTGTAGGAGAAAAATAGAAAAAGCTGCTGCTGCCTTTGCGGTTTTGTCAGCAAAATCATTTCCTTTTGAAACACTGTCAGAGCCTTTGGTGTGAGCCGCACATTTGCATATAGCAATTTGTTTAGGCAATTTCACAGCTTTCAGTAGTGCAGTTAGGAGTGTGGCATGAGTCACTGGTTTTCCAGATGATGTCACCATTCCACGCTCTTCCCACAGTTTTGCAAACACATGCACTGTGCTGAAAGCGTACTGGCTGTCCGTATAGATTGTCACAGCTTTTCCTTTAAACAAATGACAAGCTGCAGTTAAAGCAACTAATTCAGCTGCTTGCGCTGAGAATGACGATGGCAATGAAGTAGAATCCAATACTTCTGAATTTGTGACAACAGCATATCCAGATTGTGTTTGTCCATAAGCATTTTTAGTGGAGGATCCATCCACATACACAATTGTACTGTGTGGGATGGGCGTATCCAAAAGATCAACACGGGCCTTCATACAGACAGTTGCTACATCAAGACAATTGTGCGGCTCACCATCCTCAGGTAAAGGTATCAATGTGGATGGGTTCAATGTTGTACATCGCTCTACCGTAAGGTGTGGTTGAGATAATAGCAAAGACATGCACGAAAGATGTCTTGCTGGGGACAAAAAGCTCATGTTCGTCTGCAACAGAAGTGCAGAAACTGCATGTGGAACTTTCAGTGTCAACTGATGGAACAGAAAAACATTACTGCTACTTTGAATAGCCATGGAGGCTGCAATTACAGCGCGTACACATGGTGGCAAAGCACTTGCTACTGCATCCAATTTAGATGAGTAGTAGGCAACTGGCCTTAATTTTGAGCCATACACTTGTACCAAAACACTAGTCATGAACTTATTCTTACAATCAACTGTTTGAATGAATGGTTTACTATAATCTGGTAGTGCCAAAACTGTGGATGACACTAATGTTTGTTTGACTTTTACAAAAGCTTCCTCAGCATCTTTGTTCCACTCCAGCACAGTTGACATTGAAATATCATCTTTGTACATCAAATCAGAAAGTGGACTAGTCAACTCTGCATAGCAGGGAATCCATGCCCTGCAGTAATTTGTCAGTCCAAGAAATGACATCATCTGTTTTTTAGTTTGTGGTTTCGGAGCATGTAAAATCGCTTCCTTTCTGTCAGACAGGATCGTGCGCCCTGTGGCTGATAATTGATGTCCCAAATATTTTACTTTATCCCTACACAACTGAACTTTGTTTTTACTCACTTTGTGGCCATTATCAAATAAGAACACATAATGCTACTGTGTCAGTTGTGTAGTTTTCTCGTGTGTCAGAGGCAATCAAAATGTCATCAACATACACTAATAGTTGGCTATCTGCCGGTGGAACGAAATTGGCTAAACATGCTGACATGACTTGAGAATAAATAGTTGGACTCTCTGCGTAACCCTGCGGTAATCTGGTGAATGTATATCGTTGTCCCTTAAAGGTAAAAGCAAACCAAAATTGACTATCTGGATGTACTGGCACAGAGAAAAATGCATTACTTATGTCAATTACTGAGAAACTATTAGAATTTGGTCTCAGCGAATTTAACAAGGTGTGTGGATCTGGAACACATGGTGCTCTTTTAATCACAGCAGCATTTACTGCCTGCAGATCTTGAATCATTCTCCACCCCACTGAGGGCGGAGCCTTTTTTACAGGAAATATGGGTGTGTTACATGGTGAATCTGGACATGGCACTATTACTCCTGCTGTTAACAAATCCTCTATTACTGGCCTGATTCCTTCAATTGCATCAGGTTTCAATGGATACTGTCTTACACATGGTCTGTATTCTGTTTTTGGTCTTACAACTACAGGTTGTGCATTTTTAATCAGTCCTACGTCTGAAGGACCTGTTGTCCACAATCCTGATGGTACTGAAGAAAGAAGATCATCTTCTCCAGGACTCAACTGAAACACTCAGGATTGTGAAGTGGACACATCAATATGTGTTCCGGCTGTCAGCACCAATGAGACATTAACTGGCACTTTATACAATTTAGTTGATGGACTGAACTCCGTTCGTGGTCCAACTCTGCTCCAATCAGTGGCTGACAAGGCTGTTATGACTGTCAGTCCCAATTCTTGCCATTCTGTCAAATATGGCTTACAAAGTGACACATGTAATGGCATACCTGTGAATCTCAATTTTAAAACATCTTCAGTGGCACCTGTCACTGTTATGACGGCTGTTGAGTTGCCATCATGAATCAAATCTGTCATTGTCAGCTTCACAGGTGAACTGTCTTTCAATTTGTTTTCATAGTCACCATCCGGACCTGGAGGATCTTTATGCCACATTGTGACATGCAGGTCAGGTGGTGACATCTGTTGTTCAGGATTTTTTAGTAGGGCTGTCGCTTGCAAGACGACATCTTTACCCCATCCTGCAGCATCTTCTTCTGAAATGTCAAATGTATAGTAATAGTGGTATGTGGGGTCATCGCTTTCTTCTCTTACCATATTAACGCCTCCTGTGCGCTCAACAACTAATTTCCCTTGTTCCACAATTATGGACAAGCCCAATGCAGTCAATCCGTCTCGTCCTAAGAGGTTAACTGGACATTGTGGCATGTTCAACACTGACATAGTACATGTCAGGCCAAATGGATCTGTCAACGTTATGGGTTCAGTGATAGGGACGTCTGATGTTTGTCCGTTTGCAGAGCAACCCTAAAGATTTCGTTGCTTAATTTATGGACAGGTATGTTGTCATTACATGTGGTTCTACATGCTCCTGTATCACAAAGGAATGTCACTGGTCGTCCATTTACCAACAGAGTCACTTCTGGTTTTGGTACCGGATTTCCCAGTAAGGCACACAGATCCATATCACAATCAGACTGCCTATCTGATGTGGAATCATAGATTATGGATTCTAGTCATTGTGGATACTGTGGCTGCGGAGGATTATTCCGTTGTGGAATTCCTCCTGCTGCTCCATCAGTAGGTGGATTCGGACAATTTCTATACATATGTCCCTCTCTCCCACAGTTCCAACAAATCAGGGGACCACATGGTGGCCCTCCCTGTCTGTGCTGCTGCCGCGGTTGCCATGGTCCTTGACGTTGTGGCTGTCCACCTTGTCTGTTTGCCATGGCTTTTGGGGGCGTTTGCACTGCTTCTGCTGCCTCAAGTTACCTTGTTGGTAATATATGTCATCCTCTCCTTGTGTTACGTACACTCCTTTATCGCTGTTTCCTGTCTTTTCTGCTTTAAGACTCCTTCTGCATGACAGCAGTGTGTATGTGTTTCTTCCAATGTGCCTGTAGGCAATCCAATCCAATGTTTCTGTATCCAAGCTTTTATATCCTTATTGGAATGTTGGATCAGAGCGTTTTTCAATTGTTGTTCATACACTGGTGTTCCTGGCAATATGCCACTATGGACTCTAAATACACTCTCAAATCTGCATCTAAACTCTGTCCATGGCTCTCCTTCTTTCTGTGTTGTCCTGGTAATTTCAGTATAATTTATCTTTGGTCCTAACACACCTTTTGCACGTGTAATCATAGCTTCCACTCTTGTTTTCAAGACTAGATCATCATGTGTCAGTGGTACGCCATGTTGGTCTGCAGGATTCCAGTCTCCGCGTATCTGACTCCATTTAGGGCCACATGCTTCATCCACACCTGTTGGACTTCAGGTCCATTAAGGTGGTAAGAATTTCTAATGTTTCTATGTCCTGCATAAAACCCTCGATATCGACATGTGGCGATGGTATCATGTCGACTGCTGCTTTGATATTATCAGCATTCCATGTTCGATATACGAGCATGGCTGATCGCTGTCCTGCTGTTCCTGCACGAGGATTTGGTACTTCTATCATAGGATAGGCATCTCCCTAGTCACTGTGTGTCCACCATGGGAGGGGCTGTAGGCACTTTCGCTTGACTGCGTGTTGTGTGGTTTTTCATGTTTTTCACTTTTTTACCTTAGGTTTTACTGCTAAATCATACTGTGGTGGCGGTACATCATCATCCCCTGGTAGAGGAGGATATAAAGGTGTTGTTGCCACCGACGATCCAGCCGGCGGTGGTTGTTGAGGCTGTTCTGATTCTCTGTGCTGAATTATCACATCTTCTTCTGCCTTACCTACAGCTTTCTTTTTCCTTGCTTTCTCTAATCGTCGCTTCTCTGCTCCTTTCTGTCTGTTCTCTGCTTCCTCCTCCCAAAATGCCACTAAATCGGCCCCTACTTTCTACATCTTTCTCTCATCACCTTTATGTTCCTGTTCTAACTCCTTCTTTAGCTTCTGTATACTGACCAGGTTCAGTCGTCCGTCAAAGTCATGTTTATTTATCCAGGTCTCCAATTTCTTTGTTGCTTTTGGATTTTTGCTTCCATAAATTTCCAGTCGTCAGTTGATAAATTTTCCTTATTTTTAGACGTCTTACCCCCCATTTTATTATCCCTTGTTATAATTGGACTTCAGACGGGGGCACACCTAGGTGTTCTAAATCTGAAGTTTTCACTTTCTTTGGACGTGACAATTAATTTGCCGTCGTGTGGT
Organism: Thalassophryne amazonica; assembly: GCF_902500255.1. NCBI lineage: Eukaryota > Metazoa > Chordata > Actinopteri > Batrachoidiformes > Batrachoididae > Thalassophryne > Thalassophryne amazonica. The sequence goes on along the minus strand of NC_047111.1, from coordinate 40,427,404 downwards.
TGATTCCTTTCACCTCCCCGTAGGAAGCGGAATCACTCGCCTTCGCTTCCACACACACGTTTGTCACTAACGTTGTCCAAAGGATTACACTTTCACACAGTTATTCTATTTACACTTACACAAAACACTATTTACACATAGAAACACTTTTAATAACCGTACACGTATTCTTAGGCCAGGGAGCTCGCCCTCCCGTGGAATTAACTAATGCCTGCATTAGGGGACTCCACCGTCCCTGCGAGATTTAACTGCCTTTTAACAGTGCACGTATTTCTACCCAGGATTTCCTTTACGTATTAAAACAGAGGAGTCCGTACCCTCCTTCGGAATTTAACTACGTGCGTCCCATCGCAACCGTAGAGGAGTCCGCCCTCCTCGCGATTTTAACTGCTTTACATTAACAGACGATTCCACGCCATCGCTTACGGAGTTTAACTGTTTTATGTGATCCGATCAACCACTCACAGCAGTACTGTTACAAAGAAATTCTACTCACTGACTCGACTCCTGTCTGTCTTCCTCGGGAAAATCTCGTCAACCAGACGATGCAACGGTGGTCGACAATTGCAGACACGATCAATCGATCGGACCTTGGCCAAGGATTTACGTCTGGACTTGACGACCTCCGCCGGACACCTCCGGTATTGTTGAGATCCCGGACGAGTCCCCCAGTCAATGTTGGGGTATGTTCTCCTCCAAACATTCTTAAACCGTTGATAAGACAAACAGAGTCAGAAACACCAGTGAGACGAAAGTCAATTTAATCTCGCGAGACTGCAGTCAGGCTGTACACCAAGGCTACACTAAAGTCTGGCCTGCGCTCCCCGCTCTTTTTATTATAGAAGCCCTCACCACATCATAAAACTTATCCTAAGGTGGTGGGGGACGACGCAAGACAAGTTTCTTCCCGTAACAGAAACACATACGTCAATAGGGTGCAGCTGTAAGGAAAAACAGTTTCTTTCTTTAATCTTATCGTCGAAGGTCAGCACATCCCATTCGTCTGTTGCAGTTATCAGCTGTTCTGCATCTGCCTGGAGTGTCCTGTTCTTCACACTAAGCATCACATCACAACAGTCAAAACAACCTCCAGTTCTTTTACTCTCCAGTTCGCCTGACCCCATCATGCTCACGCCAGTCGTTAGCGCTACAAAAACAAAGTTGTATAAGAATAATAAGTACATCCAGCTCTTCATTCCCAGTTCAGATTGACCCCAGTATGCTAAAACAGGTTGAATAACAAGTAACATTCTCAGGGTTTACGTTAAAAACAGGTTGCAAAACAGCACAACACCGTTTTCATGAGAAAGAAGACAAGGTACAAATGTTAACAGTGATAACATATATACAAAATCTTTAACAACACCTATAATAAACATAACTTTACAGATACATTAATCTACTCATTAGAAGGAACGAAATTCACTGTTTTAACCAATCCATTACTATATATATTATAAATAATTACCTTAAGACAAGATTCTGAATGCGTTCTCCACCACAGCGACGGGCACGAGACAGCCTGTAGCTATAGATAATTTCTCTGTGATTCTGGGAATGATGAGATATTGGTTTCATCGGTCAAGTTCTGAGAGGAAATGCGTCATCGCTACGAAATGATATGGCACATTTTATATAGCGTGGCGTCAAGCAGGACATATGGCACAAACGAATTGCACAGAGTGTGGGGATAAAATTTGTGCAAGTGGCAGGGTGTGCTTTTGTCATGTGAATTTTACACACTGCTGAGACATGCACATTCAGTTTGTAACACAGCTTATTGTAATAAGCAGTTCAGAAAATGAGTGAATGAATACAGCTCTACCGAAACGCAAACGTCATTTACATATTCTCATTATTTTCTAAGTCACTTATTCCATCAAGGGTCACATAGGAGAATAGAGCCTATCCCAGCAGTGATTGGGTAATAGGCAGGACTTGGACAGGCCACCAGTTTATTGTAGGGCAAACCATGTGACAAAAGTAATTTACAAAAGTACAATGTAAATTTATGATTTTTTTTTTGCTTGTGTAAAAATTTGTTTTTTAAGATATAAATTAGTTTGCACTACTAGGCTACCCTAATTGCCTTCAGGTTATTGCAGAAATGAACACAAATCGCTCTCTCTATTTGCAATTTCACAGTCATACAATACAGAACAAAAGTATGAAACAGGTAGCAGGTTCAAAGACATTTCAATTTTATTTGCTCACCAGAATAAAATCACCTATCTTAAAAGCTCTGTTTTTTAAATGAATGAATTAATTAAGTCGTTTATTGGAAATTTTAAAATTCTGTAACTTCTGGGAGCATATAGTAATCATTTTAAAGAACATGGAAATATGTTCTTGTAAAACGATGTGTTTATTTGAGAGCATGTGTTATATACAGTCACTTGCTCAGTTCCGGATCACTGCTGTAGTGTTTTGTGCCGCCGTTTCTCGTAATCAGCACGAATAAGCTAATACTTTGTACCAATGGAAAGATTGATGTTTTGTCTACAAACGACCACAAGCTCGACCGGATCCAGCAGATCAGCAGAGGAATCAAACATCCCTGTGTCTACAGTGTGCGCGCTTTTTCTGACTCCCTCAATCCTGCATGTTTTAAAGTAACGATCTATAAAACGTAGCAAAGGTGAGTTAGCCGTTCGGTTGTGTTTTGGTTCTAGAGTTGGAAAATACTTACTTACTTGGGTAGAAAATGTCAGTGTGTTATGTCTTGCTGTTTAATTGCTACGCACATTTATCTCTGACGCGAAATTTGCCGGTTGTGGATCACTGAAGCAGCAGCCTCGTGTCCTGTAGTTGGTGATCATGTGGACTTTGGGGATCATCCTCAACATCACGAATGGACATGATGTGGGGGCTTTTACTTTTAATTCAGGAGAAATCTCACCTTCACACTTCAGTTTTGCTCGTAAAAACGTGCATTACAAGGGCTCCGCCAGATGCCAGGCTGATCCCAAAGTGCGCAGTGTCGTGATCCGTTTCTGGCAAATGTTGCACCACACATAATGTGGTCCACCCAGACTTTTTCAGCTAATACCATCCAAATACCCAATACAACAATAAAGGACATTCATTTACATTATAGCCACTTTTCCACTACAAAGCTCCAGCTCTACTGACTCGGTCTGGGTCCAAGCGCGAGCTTTTCCACTGCAAATGGTACGCTCTTAACGTGGGCGGGGTCAGCAGAGCAAACTGCCCAAAAAAAAAAAAATTGACGTCGTTTTTATAACGCGACAACAAAACATAAACAATGGCGTAACTCCGTGTTGTTTACTGCTGTGTAGAGTTTTTTACAGAGCAAAGTTGCTTGGCGGCGAGAAAAACACACGCCTTGAGACGTACAGAAGACGCCCCTACGAGGAATTCAGATGAAGATGAGAAGACAAGACAAGCTGCCTAGAGATGAAAAGGCAAAGCATTTTTTTTTTTTTTACCACAAGTAACTTGCTTTGATAATTATTAAATCTCTCAAATGTGGGGAGTTTGTGCATTTACTGACGTTTACGCACAAAATGTTGATTCGGTTGTTAATGACCGTTAATTAACGTTCGTCACTGAACTCGAACAGGCTTAAAACACAGGAAAAAACGTTTGTGTTTTTCAAATCCAGTATTTATTACTGTGTCAATGGACAAATTTAAAATATGCAATCTAATAAGATGAATTATTAAGGAGTCATATTGTGCAGAAAGAATCACCTCCAACAACCCACAATTCTGTATTTATAGACATTCTTTATAATATATCCTTTTGTCATTGTACACATAAATACAATGAAATTTGGCCTGCATTTAACCCATCCAATTACACTTAGACAGTTCTCCCAATTTAAGACCAATTTACAGCTTCTTTAATATCTCCTTGATAGGTAACAAAAAATACCCTGATCATTTTTACCTGATTAGTAAATGTCCCAACACACACAGATCTTTTTTTTAATATACTGCAATTAATGATTTAGATTAATCACAACCTTGTATCACATTTTTTAATAATCTGACAGCACTAATTAAAATATGTATGCTGTATGTGTGTGTTTCAGATGGTTTTCTCAGAGTCAGTCAGCAGAGGTTCATGCCACAGAATGGACACCTTTGTCTCATCATGTTATACACCGTTATGTTTCACTGTGAAGTTTGAATAATTATTGTACTTTTTGCTAAAATGTCTCCACTTTTGTGGTACATCAGTTTGATTTGTAAAAGTACCAAGGTTTACTGATTTAAAGGCTAACAGTTTGAAAACTGTTTTAAGCATAATCCAGTAGTAAAATAAGTTTTACATTTAATGGGGGTCATAAATGTAAATGTAACAGACAGTAAAACTGGTTGTTCAAAATTCCTTGATGTAATGGTGCCTTCACTGAAGTGAGTAAACCTTTTTGTTTATGTTAAATACCATTTGGTAAAATCTCAGTTTAGACATGATTATTCCAGCATCTGTGTAAAGATTCAGCCAGGTGTCCGTGTGCAGTGTCTTCTGGAGAGGCTAAAACCCAATTAAAAATTCTTAGAAATGAACCAAAAAAATTTTTTACTGTTGACTCAGAATGAAAGGACAAATTATGATACAGTCCACATGAGTCAAATGTTTACTGCAAGTAAAAAGAGCAAATACACACACATAAAAAAAGCAACACAAACTATACAAAAGTTTCATGTGTCCATCACACTGAAACCAGCTTCAGCTCAACGTCACTCAAGATGGTCAGATTCTCCTGCTGGAACAGGCTCCCTTTATCTCTTGCCTGGACAATAATGAAGGTAGAAATGGGAAAGAAAGTTAAAAAAAAACACAAACCCTTCAATCTCTGTATGATCATTCCTCAGAGTTGCACTTATCTTGGTCACTTTGCATAAAAATGATGTTCTTTCAAACTTATCTCCAACAAATCAGATCATTTGGAGCATCATTTTGAAAGAACATGACTTTTATGCAAAGCGATCAAGATAACTGAAACTCTGTGGGATTTATGACAATATTTATGGTTCTGGATTTTTTTTTTTTTTGTGAAAGGGGGGGGGGGGGGTCACCCTGTATATATATCGTATTGGAAAGTTAAGGTGATGTGAGACACGCTATTCGTACCTGTGATGACACGTTCCTGTGTGGTGCTGGACGTTGATACAGATGTTGAAGCTGGTGTTCGAACCCTTCTCGCTATGGAACTGGATTCTTCAACCAAAAACACAAAATGGCGACATGTCAAAAAAAAAAAAAAACATCACCGTAATGGCACTAAATGAGTCAAATGTACACGTTTGTTGTCTTTCTGACTTGAGGTGTTTTTCTGTCTGAAGTTAATACTTTAAAGCGGAGCACGGAGTTAGCTAGCTCGCTAGTTAGCAGTCAGCTAGCTCACTGTGTCCGCGTACATGAGACAACGATGTTACTTTAACACAAGTTCAGACTCACAATCTTCGGTTGTTAAAGTGTGCTTCCCACCAATGGGAAAAGGAACGTTAAATGGTGCTTTCAAGCAGACTACAGTCACAACAGCACTTACCATCCGTCGCTTCCAAGCCGAGTCGCGGTCATTCTGCCTCCCGTTGCTCGCCGGTGTTGTCCGTAAACAGCGTTCCTGCAGTCGTACCGTTTCCAGCCCTTTTACGGTCCGACCTACTCCGGTCATTGTGGTCCTTTAATCACTTTTAAGTTTTTTTCAGCTGTTCTCTGAGTTGCTGTAATGTCCGGTGAACCGAGTGCGGCCTCATTTCGGATCGCTTCATCCACTCTGTATTTTCTCCTCCGCCACCAAACATAAACGTCCGCAGCTCATCCACAGACCACGGTGTGGTTTTGTGCGAGTAAAAAAAAAAAAAAAAAAACGCCGTGAAACGAAAGAAAACGACGGTCGCTGTAACGCCGCTGTGACTATTTAAAAAATGGCGGGTTTTGATTTTCCTCTCGGACGGCGCACTCATGACTCATCCAGTGACGACGTTCTCTGACCAATCAGTGGCCGGCAGCCTGTTGACGTCACATTTTAGTATCGGCTCGGCTCGCTTGGAACCGCTCCCGAGCAGGTACTAAAAAAACCTACCCGGTACTAAAAACTACCCTAATGGAAAAGCGAAAAAACCGAGTAGAGTCGAGCCGAGTAGTGCTACTTTTGTGAAGTGGAAAAGCGCCTTATGGCTCCGTATAGCGGGACTTTAAAAAAGGTGATCCGGAACTGGGCAACCGTCTGTATGCCTATGCAGATCAGTGGTCCACTGTGGGTTCAACGGCGTTCCGGTGCTTCCTGGAATTCCAAGTCAGCTGACCTTGACGTAGCCAATCAGAAGCTGTAAATAGACTCCGTCGCTGTAGGATTCAGAAGCCAGTCAGGCTGCGAAGGAAACAGACGGAGACATGACGCTGCAAAACAACGGTGAGTCCGAACGCGGCGTTTAAAAACAGCCTGCTCTTTGTTATATTACTGCCTGTTTTTAATCGATACTCAGTCAGGCAGGAGTGCTTCAGACAGAGGAGCTGTAATAATAGAGGAGAACATTTGTCTGGAATACATTTGTGTAAAGTATTTACAATGTCTATTTGTGTTATTACACACTGGGATACATACAAAACGCATTAATGCGAAAATATATCTGTAAAAAAAGATGATCTAGGATGACAGACAGACAAAACTCAGATATACATAAAGTGTTTACATAATGCAGTTCTTAATTTTCTTAATCTTTTATTTATGCTGTATTTTCTCTTTTCTTTTAATCTTGTTTTAATGGTTCTGTCACTTCACACATTTTCCCCTGTTCATTGTGTTAACCGTCACATTTATATATGTCACAGCTAAAATGTTTCCACCCAAAATATAATTAATTAATAAAGTAGCATAATCAAATTCTAGTACAATTCATAATTCCCCATTATTAGTAATTCACTATCTGAAAAAAATATTAACGTATATACTGTAAAAGATGTTAACATATTCTGTAGATAAAAATCTTTTATTGTCATCAATTATGTTATTCTTCATTAATAGTTAACAATGAAGCCAAACCACACAGATTTATTGGCATCATGAAGATGTTTATGTGATTGTTTAATTTTTTTTTATTTTTTGCAGATGTGAATGAAGGTGCCACAGTCACAAAGGACAGATTGACCACAAAGGCTGACAAGCTGTCGGGACCATTTAATTACAACAACAACAATCACAGACAAGTATCAAATTATTTATGAATTACTTTTACATTAAAATAATTATGTTTGTACACTCCTAATTCCACACTGTTGACAATAATAGTCCCTTGAGTATCGCTGGAATTACTTTGTGTTAAACAAATGGTTACTTCTGGGGACAAAGATGAGGATTATCAGTTGCATTCTGCCCATGATTGACCTGGCTTCAGGAGACAGATGATTGCTTTTGAGAGATGTTGAAGGACCGGTTGTCTTCCTGGATGGTTGTCATCCAGAACCCAAGGGAGTTCCATAGTGTTGTGGATTTGGCAACAGATGGTGCCAGCAGACCTGACCTGACTTTTGCAAGATTTTCATGCCAAAATCAGTTGAAGGGCATTATTATTATTAAATCAAATCAATTTTATTATATAGCGCCAAATCACAACAAACAGTTACCCCAAGGCGTTTTACGAGGTCTGTCCAAAAAGTATCGGACCTTTTTATTTTTTGCAAAAACCATATGGATTTGAATCACGTGTGATTGTATCAGCCAAGCTTGAACCTCCGTGCGCATGCGTGAGTTTTTTCACGCCTGTCGGTTGCGTCATTCGCCTGTGAGCTTTGAGTGAGGTGTGGTCCACCCCTCTCATCGGATTTTTATTGCGAATAAATGTCTGAACGATTTGGAGCTTTGCTGCATCAAATTTTTCCAGAAACTGTGAGAGACCTCCAGGTGGACACCATTCGGAAAATTCAGATGGCTTTCAGGGACCATTTTATTCCACTGTTACAGGAGTTTTTTTCATGGAAAAAGAAGCGGACGGATGCGCCACCGTGCCGCTCATTGCGCAGGACAAAACCACCTCCGTGTTGGTCTCACAGGACAGCTTTGAGATGGATTTCAGATGGCTGTCGGAGGCTTTTTAGTTGTGTGACTATCCGAGAAATTGTGAATGAGCTGGACATGCCCCAACATGTCCTGTGAGGCTTCATCACGGCGTTGCTTTGTACCATGCGGCTCCACCGCGACACGCGGAATTGCTCCGCATGTCTGTCTCAAAGTGCCGAAAAAGTACTGACGTCCACACCTTATGCCTTTTTTATGGAAGTCAGACGACGTCCCGGATCAACAAAACCTTCACGTTGGAAATGATCTGGTTGTTTCAGCGGGGTGTCAGCCTGTCGGAGTGTGCCGCGCTCTCAGACGCTGTGGGCAGTCTTTAAACTGGCTGGAGCACTCCTTAATCTGTGTAATCCCCATAAAATGGTCCCTGAAAGCCATCTGAATTTTCCGAATGGTGTCCACCTGGAGGTCTCTCACAGTTTCTGGAAAAATTTGATGCAGCAAAGTTCCAAATCATTCAGACATTTATTTGCAATAAAAATCTGACGAGAGGGGTGGACCACTGCTCACTCAAAGCCTGTTCACAGGCGAATGACAAAACCGCATGCGCACGAAGGTTCAAGCTTGGCTGATGCAATCACACGTGATTCAAATCCATATGGTTTTTGCAAAAAATAAAAAGGTCTAATACTTTTTGGACAGACTTTGTATATTGTAAGGCAAAAGCCATACAATAATTACAGAAAAAACCCCAACGGTCAAACCGACCCCCTATGAGCAAGCACTTGGCGACAGTGGGAAGGAAATACTCCCTTTTAACAGGAAGAAACCTCCAGCAGAACCAGGCTCAGAGAGGGGCGGTCCTCTGCTGGGACTGGTTGGGGCTGAGGGGAGAGAATCAGGAAAAAGACATGCTGTGGAAGAGAGCAGAGATCAATCACTAATGATTAAATGCAGAGTGGTGCATACAGAGCAAAAAAAGGTGAATAAAAAGAAACACTCAGTGCATCATGGGAACCCTCCAGCAGTCTAAGTCTATAGCAGCATAACTAAGGGATGGTTCAGGGTCACCCGATCCAACCCTAACTATAAGCTTTGGCAAAAAGGAAAGTTTTAAGCTTAATCTTAAAAGTAGAGAGGGTGTCTGTCTCCCTGATCTGAATTGGGAGCTGGTTCCACAGGAGAGGAGCCTGAAAGCTGAAGGCTCTGCCATCCCATTCTACTCTTACAAACGCTAGGAACTACAAGTAAGCCTGCAGTCTGAGAGCAAGCGCTCTATTGGGGTGATATGGTACTAAGAGGTCCCTAAGATAAGAAGGGACCTGATTATTCAAAACCTTATAAGTAAGAAGAAGAATTTTAAATTCTGTTCTGGAATTAACAGGGAGCCAATGAAGAGAAGCCAATATGGGTGAAATATGCTCTCTCCTTCTAGTCCCCGTCAGTACTCTAGCTGCAGCATTTGAATTAACTGAAGGCTTTTCAGGGAACTTTTAGGACAACCTGATAATAATGAATTACAATAGTCCAGCCTAGAATAAATAAATGCATGATTAGCTTTTCAGCATCACTCTGAGACAAGACTTCTAATTTTAGAGATATTGCACAAATCCAAAAAAGCAGTCCTACATATTTGCACATTATATGCACATTGAAGGACATATCCTGATCAAAAATGACTCCAAGATTTCTCACAGTATTACTGGAGGTCAGGGTAATGCCATCCAGAAATAAGGATCTGGTTAGACACCATGGTTCTAAGATTTGTGGGCCAAGTACAATAACTTCAGTTTTATCTGAATTTAAAAGCAGGAAATTAGAAGTCATCCATGTAGTTATGTCTGAAAGACATTCCTGCAGTTTAACTAATTGGTGTGTGTCCTCTGGCTTCATGGATAGATAAAGCTGGGTATCAATGCGTAACATGAAAATTTAAGCAATGCTTTCTAATAATACTGCCTAAGGGAAGCATGTATAAAGTGAATAAAATCGGTCCTAGCACAGTACCTTGTGGATCTCCATAATTAACCTTAGTCTGTGAAGAAGATTCCCCATTTACATGAACAGATTGTAATCTATTAGATAAATATGATTGAAACCACTGCAGCGCAGTGCCTTTAATACCTATGGCATGCTCTAATCTCTGTAAATAAAATTTTATGTCAACAGTATCAAAGCTGCACTGAGGTCTAACAGGACGAGCACAGAGATGAGTCCACTGTCTGATGCCATAAGAAGATCATTTGTAACCTTCACTAATGCTGTTCTGTACTATGATGAATTCTGAAATCTGACTGAAACTCTTCCAATATATCATTCCTCTGCAGATGATCAGTTAGCTGTTTTACACCTACCCTTTCAAGAATTTTTGAGAGAAAAGGAAGATTGGCCTATAATTAGCTAAGATAGCTGGGTCAAGTGATGGCTTTTTAAGTAATGGTTTAATTACTGCCACCTTAAAAGCCTGTGGTACATAGCCAACTAATAAAGATAGATGATCATATTTAAGATCGAAGCATTAATTAACGGTAGGGCTTCCTTGAGCAGCCTGGTAGGAATGGGGTCTAATAGACATGTTGATGGTTTGGAGGAAGTGACTGTTGAAAGTAACTCAGACAGAACAATCGGAGAGAAGAGTTCTAACAAAATACCAGCATTACTGAAAGCAGCCGAACATAAAGATATGTCTTTGGGATGGTTATGAATAATTTTTCTCTAATAGTTAAAATTTTATTTGCAAAGAAAGTCATGAAGTCATTACTAGTTAAAGGAATACTCAGCTCAATAGAGCTCTGACTCTTTGTCAGCCTGGCTACAGTGCTGAAAAGAAACCTGGGGTTGTTCTTATTTTCTTCAATTAGTGATGAGTAGAAAGATGTCCCAGCTTTATGGAGGGCTTTTTATAGAGCAACAGACTCTTTTTCCAGGCTAAGTGAAGATCTTCTAAATTAGTGAGACGCCATTTCCTCTCCAACTTACGGGTTATCTGCTTTAAGCTACGAGTTTGTGAGTTATACCACGGAGTCAGACACTTCTGATTTAAAGCTCTCTTTTTCAGAGGAGCTACAGCATCCAAAGTTGTCTTCAATGAGGATGTAAAACTATTGACGAGATACTCTATCTCCCTTACAGAGTTTAGGTAGCTACTCTGCACTGTGTTGGTATATGGCATTAGAGAACATAAAGAAGGAATCATATCCTTAAACCTAGTTACAGCGCTTTCTGAAAGACTTCTAGTGTAATGAAACTTATTCCCCACTGCTGTGTAGTCCATCAGAGTAAATGTAAATGTTATTAAGAAATGATCAGACAGAAGGGAGTTTTCAGGGAATACTGTTAAGTCTTCTATTTCCATACCATAAGTCAGAACAAGATCTAAGATATGATTAAAGTGGTGGGTGGACTCATTTACTTTTTGAGCAAAGCCAATGGAGTCTAATAATAAATTAAATGCAGTGTTGAGGCTGTCATTCTCAGCATCTGTGTGGATGTTAAAATCGCCCACTATAATTATCTTATCTGAGCTAAGCACAAAGTCAGACAAAAGGTCTGAAAATTCACAGAGAAACTCACAGTAACGACCAGGTGGACGATAGATAACAACAAATAAAACTGGTTTTTGGGACTTCCAATTTGGATGGACAAGACTAAGAGACAAGCTTTCAAATGAATTAAAGCTCTGTCTGGGTTTTTGATTAATTAATAAGCTGGAATGGAAGATTGCTGCTAATCCTCCGCCCCGGCCCGTGCTACGAGCATTCTGACAGTTAGTGTGACTCGGGGGTGTTGACTCATTTAAACTAACATATTCATCCTGCTGTAACCAGGTTTCTGTTAGGCAGAATAAATCAATATGTTGATCAATTATTATATCATTTACCAACAGGGACTTAGAAGAGAGAGACCTAATGTTTAATAGACCACATTTAACTGTTTTAGTCTGTGGTGCAGTTGAAGGTGCTATATTATTTTTTCTTTTTGAATTTTTATGCTTAAAGAGATTTTTGCTGGTTATTGGTAGTCTGGGAGCAGGCACCGTCTCTACGGGGATGGGGTAATGAGGGGATGGCAGGGGGAGAGAAGCTGCAGAGAGGTGTGTAAGACTACAACTCTGCTTCCTGGTCCCAACCCTGGATAGTCACGGTTTGGAGGATTTAAGAAAATTGGCCAGATTTCTAGAAATGAGAGCTGCTCCATCCAAAGTGGGATGGATGCCGTCTCTCCTAACAAGACCAGGTTTTCCCCAGAAGCTTTGCCAATTATCTATGAAGCCCACCTCATTTTTTGGACACCACTCAGACAGCCAGCAATTCAAGGAGAACATGCGGCTAAACATGTCACTCCTGGTCCGATTGGGGAGGGGCCCAGAGAAAACTACAGAGTCCGACATTGTTTTTACAAAGTTACACACCGATTTAATGTGTGTTTTGTTCTCTGTCTGTATCTTGTTAAATCAGTTTTTAAAGGTCTTAATTAACCTAACTGACTGGTCCTGACTTTGGCTGCTATTGTGTTTGAAGTGTTGCTCATTGGGACAGGTCTGACTTTGGAAATTCGCTTTTTTTACCCTTGGGTAAATCTGTGATAAAAGCCTGCCAAATACATTCTTGTGTTGAGGTTTAAGGAATTTTCAGTGTTGTGATCATACGGGTGACAATTTTACTATCACTTGTTTTGTAGACAACAAATCCATTCAATAAGAGATTTATGTATTTGCATCTCTGGGTATTAGTGTATGCAGGTGTGAGAGCAGCATGTGATTGTAAATGCTGTTCCCATGGTTTCCATGGCTGTGCAAAGGGCAGCCGTTGGTAAAGGCTGGTATTTGAAAAGGCCTGGTGAAGGTGACATCAATCCTAGAATTAATTCCTACTGAGTGAAGTGAGCTGTTGCTGTGGCTGGCACAGATTTTAATTTTACTGAATGTAGGGAGCAAAGTGTCCACACTAAATCTGATATATATTTTAATGTAGCTTTAACCAGTACACATTTTTAAAAGCAGTATACATGTAAAATATTGTTTGTTTCTGCAGACATTTGATATTAATTGTATGGTACATCCAGAAAGTATTCACAGCGTTTCACTTTTTTCACATTGTATGTTACAGCGTTATTCCAAAATGGATAAAATCCTTTTATTATCAAAATTCTGTACACAACACCCCATAATGACAATGTGAAAAATGTTTTTGAGGTTTCTGCAAATTTATTAAAAAACAAACAAAAAACTAAGAAATCACATTTGCATCAGTATCCACAGCCTTTGCCATGAAGCTCAAAAATGAATTTAGGTGCATCCTATTTCCACTGATCATCCTTGAGATGTTTCTACTGTTTAATTGGTGTCCATTGGTAAATTCAGTTGACTGGACATAATTTGGAAAGGCACACACCTGTCTACATATAAGGTCCCATAGTTGACAGTACATGTCAAAGCACAAACCAAGCATGAAGTCAAAGGAATTGTCTGTAGACCTCCGAGACAGGATTATCTCAAGGCACATAATTTGGGGAAGGTTACAGAAACATTTCTGCTGCTTTGAAGGTCCCAGTGAGCACAGTGGCCTCCATCTCTCGTAAATGGTAGAAGCTGGGATCCACCAGGGCTCTTCCTAGAGCTTGACACCCGTCTAAACTGAGCAATCGGAGGAGAAGGGCCTTAGTCAGGAAGGTGACCAAGAACCTGATGGTCACTCTGTCAGAGGTTCAGCATTCCTCTGTGGAGAGGAGAGCCTTCCAGAAGGACAACAATCTTTGCAGCAATCCACTAATCAGGCCTGTATGGTAGAGTGGTCAGATGGAAGCCACTCCTTAGTAAAAGGTACATGGCAGCCCACCTGGAGTTTGACAAAAGGCACCTGAAGGACTCTGAGACCATGAGAAACAAAATTCTCTGGTCTGATGAGACAAAGATTGGACTCTTTGGCGTGAATGCCAGGTAACATGTTTGGAGGAAACCAGGCACCATCCCTACAGTGAAGCATTGTGGTGGCACCATCATGCTGCGGGGATGTTTTTCAGTGGGAGGAACTGGGAGACTAGTCAGGATGGAGGGAAGGATGGATACAATAATGTACAGAGACATCCTGGATGAAAACCTGCTGCAGAGTGCTCTTGACCTCAGACTGGGGCGACGGTTCATCTTTCAGTAGGAATGACCCTAAACACACACAGCCAAGATATCAACGGAGTGGCTTCAGGACAACTCTGTGAATGTCCTTGAGTGACCCAGCCAGAGCCCAGACCTGAATCTGATTCAACAACTCTGGAGAAAATGACTGTGCACTGACGCTCCCCATCCAACCTGATGGAGCTTAAGAGGTGCTGCAACCTGATGGAGCTTAAGAGGTGCTGCAAAGAGGAGTGGACAAAACTGCCCAAAGATAGGTGCACCAAGCTTGTGACATCATATTCAAGAAGACTTGAGGCTGCAATTGCTGCAAAAGGTGCATCAACAAAGTGAGCAAAGGGTGTGAATACTTACGTACATGTGATTTCTTACTTTTTTATTTTTAAGGAATTTGCAAAAAAAAAAACAAAAAAAAAAAAAAAACTTGTATCCTGTTGTCATTATGGGGTGTTTTGGGTAGAACTTCAAGAGGAAATAAAATTAATTTTATCCATTTTGGAAATGTGAGAAAAGTGAAGCGCTGTGAATACTTTCCAGATGCACCATAGAAAACAATCTCAAATTCATCAGTTTTTTGATTGCAAATGCTCAGATTGTGATATTAAATATGCTCACATTACACTGAAGGCTGGTTTCACAAATAGGGTTTTAATTAAGACAGGAGAATACGTACCCAGAATATTAAATCTGGACATAAAAAAGGCTTTTATAAAACGTGCTGTAAAATCATATTATTTGCTTTAGGACTCTGAAGTCATAAATTAAGGCAAACACTATACACCTGTGTTATCCTGGATTAATGAGATCACTGGTACCTTGACAAACCTGAAATAGATAAAGAAAACATTCAAATCAGGATTATGAGGTGTGCCATGGCAACACCCAGCAAATGTTACAATACATGACAAACAATGTCAACACAAAGCAGACTTTGAAACTTCTTAGAGCACAAGAACTTATTGAAGTGATTTGCTGCAGGGTGTCTTGTAGTTGAACAAAAACAACAAACATTTGAATTTGAATTTTTATTTGGCACACACACACACACCTTAAAGAAATCTTTCACAAGACTGTAGTAGAGAAGCTTGAATCTTTGACTGGAATGGGTTGCTTGACGCAAGGACGTTTCGCTTCAGATCGCAGAAGCTTTCTCAGCTAAAATTAGTTACAAACAGAGCAATATAGTGTATGCTATCAGATGTCAGGAAAACTGTAACGAACACTACATAGGTGAGACTAGGCAACAGTTACACAAAAGGCTATACCAGCACCGCAGAGATGGCACCAGTGGACCTCAGTCTGCAGTTCATCTCCACCTTAAAGACACTAACCACACGTTTGAGGACAAAGAAGTTAAAATCTTAGCCACAGAGAAGAAATGGTTTGCGAGAGGGGTGAAGGAGACATTCTATGTGAAACAGTTGAAACCCAGCCTTAACCAGGGAGGGGGTCTGAGACACGCTTTGTCCCCTGTTTACAATGGGGTACTCAGATCAAAGCAGTTTCAGTCTTTTGTTCATGGTAATGAGTCATTCACATCATCAGGAGAGGCGTCAGTCCCATTGTTAGGAGGGACAGCTACCCTATCATCAGGACGGTGCTAACAAGAGCACAATAGGTGCTTATTAAAGCAGTTGTTTAGTCACTAGCCAACAGCAGTCTGCCTCTCGGTAGGAGGGGTCTGGTTAGGTTTAAATCTCCAGCTTGTGTGGCTTCTGTTTGTTCTTCTGTACAAGGGTCAGACAGAAGTCAGACTACCAAGCATGAATTTAGCTGAGGAAGCTTCTGCGATTTGAAGCGAAAAGTCCTCGCATCAAGCAACCCAGTCCAGTCGAAGATTCAAGCTTCTCTACTATGGAAACCACCTGGACAACTGAGAACCTACACAGAAACTCTCACAAGACCAAACAAAGAAAAACAAAAGCAAAACAAAACCTCACACAATAAAAAAAAAACAACAAAAAAAAAACAATTTCCCATTTGTGTGTGGTCAAAAGGGTGTGGGCTGAAGCACAGGCTTGTAAACACCCACCCCTATCACGAGTTGCCATATACACATATATATATATATGCACTCATAACAGCAACTACAAAAAAAGAAAAGGACAAGAAGACGAGCAGAAAGGTTTGTAGATTAATCAATGCACCAAACATCCGAACAAAGCAGAACAATTAGCAGTATGATGCACAGATTAAAGAGAAGAACAACTAATTTATCGTACTAATATAAGCAATTTTGTTATTTTTATAAGATTCTTTCAAGCCAGCCAAAGTACCAGATAATTTAATACTATCAGGGCAGTCATTCCAGATTTTAACCCCTTTAACAAATATACAATGACTTTTACAGTAGTACAATGCTTTAAGCAGTCAAATACTGAAATTCCTCTCAGATAACAACAGGACTCCCTCATTTTAACCAATTCCTGGACATGTTGAGGTAAGAGTTTATTTTTAACTTATACATGACTGTATCATAAATAATCAACCAAGTCCCAAAATGTGCAAACAGCACTCGGAGTCGCCGCAGCAAATCACGGTGGATCTGCATGTTGAATTGGCACAGGTTGTACGCCAGATGCCCTTCCTGACGCAACTCCACATTGCATGGAGAAATGTGTCAGGGTGGGATTTGAACCCGGAATGGGTTGCTCATACAGTGGGGAAAATAAGTATTTGACCCCTGTCAGTTTTGCATGTTCTCCCACCTACAAAGAATGAAGAGGTCTGTAATTTTTATCATAGGTACACTTCAACTGTGATAGACAGAATCTTAAAAAAATCCAGAAAATCACATTGTATGATTTTTAAATAATTAATTTGCATTTTATCGCATGAAATAAGTATTTGATCCCTAGAAAAACAGAGCTTAACAATTGGTAGTTCTTGATCAAGTTTTCACATACTGCAACAGGGATTTTGGTCCACTCCTCCATACAGATCTTCTCCAAATCTTTCAGGTTTGGAGTTTCAGCTCCCTCCAAAGATTTTCTATTGAGTTCAGGTCTGGAGACTGGCTGGGCCACTCCAGGATCTTGAAATGCTTCTTACGGAGTCCCTCCGCTGTGTGTTTGGGGTCATTGTCATGTTGGAAGACCCAGCCGTGACCCATCTTCAGTGTTCTTACTGAGGGAAGGAGGTTGTTTGCCAAAATCTCACAATACATGACCCCATCCATCCTCCCTTCAATACAGTGCAGTCGTCCTGTCCCCTTTGCAGAAGAGCACCCCAGAGTATGATGTTTCCACCCCCATGCTTCACGGTTGGGATGGTTTTCTTGGGGTTGTTCTCATCCTCTAAACATGGTAAGTGGAGTGATTCCAAAACCTCTATTCTGGTCTCATCTGAGCACATGACCTTCTCTCATGCCTCCTCTGGATCATCCAGATGGTCACTGATGAACTTCAAACGGGCCTGGACATGTGCTGGCTTGAGCAGGGGGACCTTGCTGTCCTGCAGGATTTTAAACCATGACAGCATCATGTGTTACTAATGTAATCTTTGTTGACTGTGGTCCCAGCTCTCTTCAGGTCATTGACCAGGTCCTCCTGTGTAGTCTGAGCTCTTTCTCAAGAATCAGCCTTACCGACAAAGTGAGATCCTTGCATGGAATCTCCAGACCGATGGGAGATTGACAGTCATCGTGTGTTTATTCCACTTTCCTAATAAATAATCATAACAGTGTGTTTGTCTTCTACCAAGCTGCTTGCCTGTTGTCCTGTAGTCCATCCCAGCCTTGTGCAGGTATACAGTTTGGTGCCCTGGTGTCCTTGGCAGCTCTTTGGTCTTGGCTAGGGGGACAGGTTGGAGTGTGATTGATTGAATGTGTGAACAGGTGTCTTTTTATACAGGTAACAAGTGCAAACAGGTGCAGTTAATACAAGGTAAAGAGTGCAGAATAAGAGGGCTTCTTAAAGAAAAAATTAACAGGTCTGTGAGAGCCAGAATTCTTGCTGGTTGGTAGGGGATCAAATATCTATTTCATGCAATAAAATGCAATTAATTATTTAAAAATCATACAATGTGATTTCTGGATTTTTTTTGTTTTTTTTTTTCCATTCTGGCTCTCACAGTTGAAGTGTACCTACGATAAAAATTACAGACCTCTCCATTCTTTGTAAGTGGGAAAACCTGCAAAACTGACAGGGGGTCAAATACTTATTTTCCCCACCGTAAGTGACGTCAGTGATCTTACCCGTTTTTGTCGCTTTGAATTCATTTGTTGATAAAAAGGAACAAAAGAAGCAGTAAATTTCAAAAGGAAAATAACTGATACTATTATTGAAAACCTCAGAAGGGACTTGTTGCATCATGATTGGTGTGATATTTATAGTGAGGATATTGCTAAAGCATATAATTGTTTGTTTCCATTATTTCTAACTTGTATGAAAAAATTGCCTATTTGTGCCTATAACAGGAAATAGGAAAAAAAAATTGATAAACCTTGGGTTACAAGGGACTCCACAATGCATGTAAAAATAAATTTTTTTTGTACAAACACTTTCTAAAATTTAGAACAAAAGAAGCTGAAAGTAAATATAAGCCATATAAAACAAACTAAGGAGCATTATGTGATTGTGTAAGAAGCAAGTTTATTGCAATTTATTGGAAAAAATAAACCAACACTAAAGGCACCTGGAAGCTTTTAATGAAATTATTTAAAAGAAAAAGTTGTAACTGTTGAAACTCTGAAATTTTTGTCAAAATTGTTTTCATTTCTAAATTTGATCATATGACCTATATGTTCTAACTAATGTGTAAGTGGAAAAATACAAGTTTCTAAAAGTTTTTTGCAAATTCATTGAGAATTTTAACCAAGTTGTGCAAAAGAGCCCAATGGCATATGAATTTATCCTGTAGTTATAGGTTGGTTCCTATTTTACCTAAGATATTTTATTATTGGGAAACACCTCTAGTGTGAAAATGTCCATATATTAAAGTACATCAGTGTAAATTTGCTGGAAGTTGATTATTGCACAATCCAGTCTAATGCGTCCCTTTCTCAAGTATGGTTTGTCATCTCTGTGCTGTCCCGTGACATTGAATATCTCATCCTAACATCAAATTGCCAAAGTGTCTGTTTGCACAGATCACCAACACTGAACAGCCAAGACACCAGGCTGCAGATTATCTTCCCAACTTACTTCAGTTTCAAGTCGTGTTGTTGGTGTTATAGGAGTATTTTTACACCCTAAGACGTTTCTGGGGGTTTCAAGAATAAATCTTCTGTCATGAAGTTACACTGTTCGTATTAAGTGGGTGAGAGGTTCACACTCCTTTCTTGTGTTCTTGTCTGCCCAGGAGGGCCCCGGAGGACTGTGGGATTCTGTGAAGAAAGCAGCTTTTGTCATCGGATCTGGAATCTTATTCTTGGCTGCATTCGGCAACTCACTGACATGGTAAGCTCTCTGTACTACTTCCAACGAATCAGTGTTCTGAGATGAACCTGAGGAGGAGCATCATTACATGTTTTTATTTGATGTAGGCAAGATGTCACACAATAGCAGCAGAACAAGAATGGCAACATAGGACTTGTAAACCAACTGGGAAGACTGGACAGGATAGAGCTGAGCAGCAGAATATGTGATGTACTTGAGATAAGAGACATCAGGACGGTAACCCCAACAGGGCATCATATTACATAACAAGAGTGAATGATGTAACAGGACAGGACATGTTGTCAACTGATACTTTGTGGCTTTGAGGACATTGCTCATTTTTATTTTTGTCCTTCTTTTCCTGGGTTGTCAGTTGGCTGTTGCGTTACAGGTTTTTCTAAATGGCATTGTTGAAACTGAACAGAGCCTTGTACTGCAGCTGTTGCAGTACCTACTATAAATAAGATGAAATAAACATGATCACGTGACTGATGTTTCAAAACAAGTTGACCGCATTTTTTTTTAATAGTGCTTCTTAAAGCGCATGCTGAGTGCTTTGCATCCGTGGCAAACATTCACCCATTCAGAAACACACTCTTAATGCAATGTCAGCAGCTTAGTTGCACATCAGAAGTCATTTGAGGATTAAGGACTTGCTCAAGGGTACTTTAGTGGCAGGGATGCCGGTGACGTGTTACTCTAACTGACCACTTTTTTCAGTAACGAGAAATCTAACATGTTAATCTTTCCAAATCTGTAATCAGATTGGTTACTTCTCTAAGCCACTGTGTTTACTATTATTTTTGTTTTGTGGGTCGATCACTGCATTAAAACTGGCCCGTGGCAGGGGGGGGGGGTTGGGGTTCATCTGAACCATCCAGTTCGCCCACGTTTAGCGTTTTATGCTGCGAGCTGTTCATCTGCTCTTTTGTGCAGCAGCTCCGAGTTGAAAAAACAGTTGCGCGGTCATGGCAGTACATCTGTACTGAGCTTTACAAAGACATTTTTTTTGTTATTTTTTTCCTTTAAAACTCTGTGAGTGTCCTCGCTAAAAACAGCCGAAGACCCGCAACGTGTGCCTGCAGTCCAGACCTGTCACCCATTGAAAATGTGTGGCGCATTATGAAGTGCAAAATACGAAAACAGAGACCCGGTCTGTTGAACAACTGAAGTCGTACATCAAGCAAAATGGGAAGGAATTCCACCTACAAAGCTTCAACAGTTGGTGTCCTCAGTTCCCAAACGCTTTATTGAGTGTTGTTAGAAGGAAAGGTGATGTAACACAGTGGTAAACATACCACTGTCCCAGCTTTTTGAAACATGTTGCAGGCATTCATTTCAAAATGAACAAATATTTGCACAGAAACAATAAAGTTTATCAGTTTGAACATTAAATATCTTGTCTTTGTGGTGTATTCAATTGAATATAGGTTGAAGAGGATTTGCAAATCATTGTATTCTGTTTTTACTTTACATTTTACACAATGTCCCAACTTCATTGGAATTGGGGTTGTACCTTCAACCAGAATCCAGACTCTCACTGGAAGCTATAGGAAGCGTTTAGAGGCTATTTCTGCAAAAGGAGGATCTACTAAATATTGTTTTTTTTTCTGTTGGGGTGCCCAAATTTATGTACCTGCCTAATTTTGTTTAAATAATATTGCACACTTTCTGTAAATGCTATAAACTTCAGTTCACTTCAAAATATCACTGTTTGTCTGCTATATGATATATTTAACTGAAAGTGCTAATCCAAACAACTAATGATTTATAAAGGAAAATTTGGCCCAAACATTTACATACAACTGTATATACATACACATACACACATGTTTTGTTAAATAATTTTTTTTTCTCTGTGCAAAGTAAAATAATATAAGCATCTAAAATAAAACTAGGATGTTTAGAAATATGTCAAATTTCTTGCTGTTAAAAAAGCACTTGGGAAAATTTTTGAAGGAAACATTAAATTTCAGAGGCCTAATAATTTTTTTAATGTGTAAGTGATTAATGGCTGAATGTGGCTGATGGACAGATAGACACCAGACTGACATTTGAACAAATGTCCTCAAACGTAGTGTTCCAGCACAGTTTTACAATTCTGTTTAATCTTTGAAAGTGGATTCAACAACAGAACATCATCCCACCTTAAAAAAAAACAACAAACAAAAAAAAAACAAATTTAATAAAATCAAACACTTCAATTTCTTTTAACCATATAAATGCCTTTTACAGTCACACAACACACACTGGACTAAATAGCTCTACACAAGAACAAGAACCAGTGAGGTCACAAGTTTCAAAGTCACTAGAAGCAGTTTCAGTAACGTTTTGATGTTGTCTTCCATTTAATCAGAGACACTGACGTCTGTTGGGAAAGTGTAGTGACATGGACCCACAACAGGGGGCGTAAATGAACGGACAATGAAAATGCCAAAAGATAACAATTTAATGTTGTGAAAATCTGCACAACGGAATACAGATACAACTTTAGGTAACAGTCAATTAAACAATAGGTGACATGTGGGCATGCTCGAGGAGGAGACGCCTGTCCAGAGAAGAGTCGGGCCCCACACAATTTCCACTGCCAGCGGAGACCCGCAACAAACCAGAGCCGCCAAGTCTTGAGTCCCCAGGTGGCCACTGCCTCCAGCTGTCGGATCGGGTACTGCTGGCAGGAAGCACAAACAGATTATGTGGGTGTGTGGAACACCCAGCAACAGTCAGCAACTCACAGTTCCTTCCTGAGGGAAAAGTCCTCCACTTCCAGGTAGCAGGAGAACACAGTACGTGCAGTGCCTACTGTAACACTTAAGAATTTAGGAGTGGAATCGCCAACTCCTCCAAATTCCTACAAACCAGCTCCAAGCTGTAAGTTACAGAAAGTTACGACTGCAAAACGTTCAGAAAACAATTATGTGCGTACGGCACAAATATGGCTGAGAGGTTACCTGTCGGGTAAGCTGATTTCTCGGCAGGGAAGTGATGTCTCTGCCAGGCTTTTATGGTGGATGGTGATGATGGGTTGAGTGGTGACAGCTGTCAGCTCCGGGCTCCTGGTAGGCAACTGCGCCCTCTGGTGCCTGAAGCCTGCCTTCAGGCAGGGCGCCCTCCGGTGTTGGGCCAGCAGTACCTCCTCTTCGGGCGGCCCACACAACAACGTCTTTGTTACTTGTCAGATAAACTATCACAAAAACAACTGCTTTAGCATCATTATTATTGTTATTATTTAGTTGAAGAGCCACATGAGGTACCACATATTAAGGCAGTATAAACAAAACAGAAGGATACTAAAAATTAGAGCCCAACTGATATGAGCCTGTCAGAAACATAGCTGTATCAGTGTTATTTTTGCCTAAATGAAAAGTTATTTTACCAAATAATGCAGAAAAACACTTTTTTTGTATGTAGGATAAGGTGTCATTATATAGTTGGTCCAGCAGAGAACGGTCAGGCGTCATTGTTGTTAACAATGCTGTCAAGTACGGCTGGGACCCCATCACCCCTTGTTCACATTAGCTATAAGAACCAGAGGCAAAGTGACCAGCTGCCATCCATTTTCACTCAGAGGGGACGTTTCACAGCAAACAAGAGATAAGCTATGTGACCAGCTATGTGGGGCCAAAATAGCAGAGAAGTCAATTTTATGCAAATGCCAAGCGAAGTGACACTGCGAATGCTGATCTGAGTGCAGGCAGAATGACAGCAGTATCACTTATACTGGCTGGTTGTTCATAACTTACATTTATTTATAATAAAGTTCATGTTCAAACTGTAAAACATTAAGCCTCAATTACGGTTCTTTATCATAAGGGTTTAATAATGAAATGTTAGGCATCATTGCTATTTTAATGCATGTATCAGCAGATATATCAGTATGGTAAATTTTTACTTCCCAATATCTGTATCCCCCCCAAATAAAATCTATATCAGTCAGGCTCGACTACAACCCCTGGCAAAAATGATGGACTCACCGGCCTCGGAGGATGTTCATTCAGTTGTTTAATTTTGTAGAAAAAAAGCAGATCACAGACATGACACAAAACTAAAGTCATTTCAAATGGCAACTTTCTGGCTTTAAGAAACACTATAAGAAATCAGGAAAAAATTGTGGCAGTCAGTAACGGTTACTTTTTTAGACCAAGCAGAAGGAAAAAAATATGGAATCACTCAATTCTGAGAAAAAATTATGGAATCATGGAAAACAAAAGAACGCTCCAACACATCACTAGTATTTTGTTGCACCACCTCTGGCTTTTATAACAGCTTGCAGTCTCTGAGGCATGGACTTAATGAGTGACAAACAGTACTCTTCATCAATCTGGCTCCAACTTTCTCTGATTGCTGTTGCCAAATCAGCTTTGCAGGTTGGAGCCTTGTCATGGACCATTTTCTTCAACTTCCACAAAAGATTTTCAATTGGATTAAGCCGGACTATTTGCAGGCCATGACATTGACCCTATGTGTCTTTTTGCAAGGAATGTTTTCACAGTTTTTGCTCTATGGCAAGATGCATTATCATCTTGAAAAATGATTTCATCATCCCTAAACATCCTTTCAATTGATAGGATAAGAAAAGTGTCCAAAATCAACATAAACTTGTGCATTTATTGATGATGTAATGACAGCCATCTCCCCAGTGCCTTTACCTGACATGCATCCCCATATCATCAATGACTGTGGAAATTTACATGTTCTCTTCAGGCAGTCATCTTTATAAATCTCATTGGAACGGCACCAAACAAAGTTCCAGCATCATCACCTTGCCGAATGCAGATTCGAGATCATCACTGAATATGACTTTCATCCAGTCATCCACAGTCCATGATTGCTTTTCCTTAGCCCATTGTAACCTTGCTTTTTTCTGTTTAGGTGTTAATGATGCCTTTCGTTTAGCTTTTCTGTATGTAAATCCCATTTCCTTTAGGCTGGTGTTCTTACAGTTCGGTTCACAGACGTTGACTCCAGTTCCTCCCATTCATTCCTCATTTGTTTTGTGTGCATTTTCGATTTTTGAGACATATTGCTTTAAGTTTTCTGTCCTTGACGCTTTGATGTCTTCCTTGGTCTACCACTATGTGTTGCCTTTAACAACCTTCCCATGTTGTTTGTATTTGGTCCAGAGTTTAGACACAGCGACTGTGAACAACCAACATCTTTTGCAACACTGCGA
The DNA here is from genome assembly GCF_902500255.1 of Thalassophryne amazonica. NCBI lineage: Eukaryota > Metazoa > Chordata > Actinopteri > Batrachoidiformes > Batrachoididae > Thalassophryne > Thalassophryne amazonica. The sequence continues at coordinate 40,402,736 of NC_047111.1, read as the reverse complement.
TGATGATTTACCCTCTTTTAAGAGTTTGCTAATCCTCTCCTTTGTTTCAATTGACATCTCTCGTGTTGGAGCCATGATTCATGTCAGGTTCCACTTGGTGCAACAGCTCTCCAAGGTGTGATCACTCCTTTTTAGATGCAGACTAATGAGCAGATCTGATTTGATGCAGGTGTTAGTTTTGGGGATGAAAATTTACAGGTGATTCCATAATTTATTCCTCAGAATTGAGTGATTCCATATTTTTTTTCCCTCTGCTTGGTCTAAAAAAGTAACCGTTACTGACTGCCACAATTTTTTTTCTGATTTCTTATAGGTGTTTCTTAAAGCCAGAAAGTTGCCATTTGAAATGACTTTAGTTTTGTGTCATGTCTGTGCTCTGCTTTTTTTCTACAAAATTAAACAACTGAATGAACATCCTCCGAGGCCGGTGATTCCATAATTTTGCCAGGGGTTGTATAAACAATCCAAAGTAACAAACACTACCAAGCCAGTGTCAATGACCTGTGTGGCTCTGTAAGGTTTTCTTCAACAAAATTATCCTGTATTGGCATTAGAGATAATAATAATAGATAATAGAATATAAAATATTAATATAGAAACTGCTACACGCATCTATGGTCCTGCCCATAAGTATTTAGACTGTGACAATTTTTGTAAATGTAACTCTTATGCGTCATCATAAAGTATTCAAAACAAAACAAGATGTTTAACAAAGATACAGTAGGGTTCCGTGAGGGCCAAGGCTGGGAACTACTGAGGTTACCACATCACGTGTCCAATATGGTGGTGGGAGCCAGTGCTGTTCACATATAGGCTGGCTGCCGGTGGAACCAGGTCACCAGGGGCTCAGATTCAGCCAAACGCTGACAAACTGACAGTTGCAGAAGGGATAATCGACCCAAAATGTACTGCAAAAGCAGCTGAGGGCTTCTTAAAAGCAAAGAAATCCAATATTCTCCATTGCCAAGTCAGTCACCTGACCTCAAGAAGACCTCATGTGTTCACTCACTGAAGCAAAACTAAGGGCGAGAAAGACCCACAAAGAGAATCCTCAAAGCAAAGCATCTCAAGGGAGGAGAAAAATAAAATAATAAAATAAAATCAGCATGGGTTCCAATTTCAAGTACCTTTTGACTGCAATGAATTTTACTCAAAGTAGTACCAGCAATCCTTATAATGTAAGTCTGGTCCAATGAGCTTTGGCTCTGAAAATGGAGGAACTGGTCTGGTATAAAAATGTCTTAATTCCTAAATGGTTAATGTGATATTTTTTTCTTAAAAGTCTACCTTCAATCACCTCATGGTTGTTTCATCTCAGCTCTACTGTGGTGTGCAAAGATGCAAAATTACAAATATAGGTCAGTCCAAATAATTATGGATCCAACTAACTGTGCCTGTGACCATTGACACGGTAAAGAAAACAGGTCAGACACAAGTTGACCGTCTGTGCTTGAGTTTTTCTATTAAATTTGTTCTAGAAAAAAAATGCTTCTGTTAATAGAACTGGTATTTTTTTTTCTACCACCATACAGTAAGTACACTCACTGGCACTTTATTAGGTACACCTTGCTAGTATCCAGTTGGATACCATTTTAACTCAGAACTGCCTTAATTCTTCATGGCATCAAATTCACAAGGTGTTAGAAACATTCCTCAGAGATGTTGGTCCACTATCGACATGATGGTATCACCACAGTTTCCCCATTCCACCAGTCTGCACCTCTGACATCAACAAGGCATGTTTGTCCACACAACTGCCGCTCACTGGATATCTTCTCTTTATCTGACTTTTTCGTTCTCTGAGATGGTTGTGTTTTAAAATACCAGTAGATCAGCACTTTGTAAAACACTCAGACCAGCCCATCTGACACCAACAACCACACCACGTTTAAAGTCATTTAAATCCTCTTTCTTCCCCATTCTGATGCTCGATTTGAACTTCAGCAACTTGTCTTCATTCACCAAGTCTAGAGGCCGAAATCCACTGAGTTGCTGCCATGTGATTTGCTGATTAGCTGTTTGTGTTAACATGCGATTGAACAGGTGTACCTAATAAAGTGGCCAATGAGTGGATTATTTAAAATGATGAAAGTAATGTCTGAAATACTAAGACACATGGGACATGGACAGTCTTTGCTTTGTAAGGTTAAAAAGGTCCATGTTCAAGATCTGAATATGAAACCTTGACATTTGCATAATTTAAGAGAGGTGGACAGAATTTCCGGGGACATGACAGTATGTAATACTTTGAGTTTAGGTAATATAAAACACACAAAATTCAATTTAATAATAACAACAACAGAAAGGAATGATAATACAAACAGTGGTTACACCACGTACAGGATTTGTTTGTTAAATGTGTTTTCTGTGGTTAGCAGATCTAGTTCACGGTGCCGTCAGTCAAATCTGACCATTTTCTCCGAGCACATGAAGTGTTCATATATCAGACTATCAGGTACTACATCATCACACAAAGTTACATTCACATTAATAATAGAAAAACATCAGTCTCACTTCACACTAGTGTGCACTAGAAGTACTGTGTGCCACTGATTCATCACCACGGAACACGGCAGACATTTTGCAAAGCACTGAACGGCACTACACAGACACCGTGCACAGGAAAGGCGTCACACCACGCGACAGTAAAAAAACAAAAAAAAGTTAAAACCATTCACATTGTAGCCAGTACGGTGACGTTAACATGCGGACTAAATGTAAGCCTACCTGATCGGAACGGTGTTTGGTCACAGGTGTTCATGGATTTATCTTTAGTGTCGGTGTTACAATGAAGTCTGTACAAACTACTGCTGCGTGAGATTTCTTTTCTCTTGGTCTGTAAAGTTTACGTGTCAAAAGTTCTTCCATCGTATTCAGCTGGAAGATGTTTCAATCATACATAAACATACAATCAACAAACGAGAGCAGACGGCAGTCTGGAGGCAAGGACAAAACAGAACACACGAGCTGTTCACGTACTGGAAAAAATAAAAGAAACCCAGAAAGGCACAGCAGCAACTTTGCTGGCAGGAGAGAAAGGAATCAAAAGAAAAACATTTTCATAGTAAAAAAAAAAAAACAGAGAAGCCAAAAGCAGACTTTTTTTTGTTTTTGTTGTCAAACTTAATAGCTGCTGTATAAAATGTGATGTCATCCACATACAAGTGTCACTTTGCATGTTTTAGTTGAACATTCCTTGAACATTAAGAAAAGACAAAAAGAAAAGACATGGCTAAGGAATGACAGCAAAAGTGCACCAATGAACTGGTGAAGTTGTAAACATCAGTAAATACAAAAGAAAAAGACACCCTGACACACTACCTGCACATTGTGAGAAAAAACAGTCTTCAGGTAGATGAGGAAAAACGGCTTTAAAAACCATCTGCATCAGCCTCAAATGTTGTGACACGTAAAAGTGTTCATATTTACAGCGTATAAGCAGTGGTGGACACAGCTAACCAAAACGTTAGCTTTGATAACCGCTAATCAGCTAACTGAAAAGTCATCTTTTATAACACTTGACTGATAAACCAAAAAAAAATTATTGTTAATTTATCATTTATTTAACACTGCTATGGGGAAGCTTCATTTACCTTGACAACATACAGTGGTCCAGCCATGAGGCAGACATCTTGAAAAGGAAAGCAGGTTTGACTTATGGTTTTGATTTATAAATCAAATTAATCTAGATAGTTTAACTACATTAATGTCAACTCTGTCATTTGTACAAAGTGAAAATATAACATATATTTTAATTTTAAAATTATGCACTAATTCTGAAGTTTTGAACATATTAACACACAGATGCCACACTGCATTATGGGTAAACTGAGCCTCAATTTCAATTCAATTTATTCACTTTATATAGCACCAAATCACAACAAAGTCGCCTCAAGGTGGCTTCACACAAAACAATTCAGAAAACAAAATAAAATGAATAAAAAGATTACAAAGCATAGTAAAAGAGTAAAAAATAAAAAGCATAGTAACATCATATGCCATCCAGTACATGGGTCAAAATACATAGAACACTGCCATCTACTGGTTATATTGCATGGTTGTTGCTGCCTGACTCACAACTTAAACAGAATTGTCAGTTTTGTAAGTGCCTTTTTTAGCAAATGAAGAAAAAAAACATATTTTTACAATACACATTTGTCAAAACTAGCACACACATTAAGTGTTGTGCGGTTAAATGAATCAACCAATCGGTGATTACAGGCTCAGTTTACCCATAATGCAGTTTGGCATCTGTGTGTGCATGTGTGTGTCTGTTAATACGTTCAAAACTTCAGAATTAGTGCATTATTTTAAAATTAAAAGATATGTGTTATATTTTCACTTTGTACAAATGACAGAGTGACATTAATGTCATTAAACTATCCGGATTAATTTGGTTTATAATCAAAACCATAAGTCAAGCCTGCTTTCCTTTTGAGGACTTCGGCCTCACGGCTAGAATACTGTATGCTGTAAAGGGTAATGTAACTGCTGTAAAGGGTAACCCACCACTCCCCATTGAGTGCTCTAGCCCCCTGTGACCTTAATAGACCACTGTTGCATTGTTTGCCATGTGCGTGACAAGTACTTTGTAAGTCACTCTTGTGGAATGCCTTGAGGTGAAAATTGTTTATGTGAGCAGTTCTCTGACATGCATGGCTCGAAGGACATGGCTGAATCTATGGATAACACTGTGGCAAATATCACTAACTTGCACAAAGAAGGGTGAACAATATCCCTTACAGTTTCTTTCTTTAATCTTATCATCGAAGGTCAGCACATCCCGTTCATCTGTTGCAGTTATCAGCTGTTCTGCATCTGCCTGGAGTGTCCTGTTCTTCACACTAAGCATCACATCACAACAGTCAAAACAACCTCCAGTTCTTTTACTCCCAGTTCAGCCTGACCCATCATGCTTCACTCCCAGTCGTTAGCGGCTACAAAAACAAAGTTGTATAATAATAATAAGTACATCCAGCTCTTCATTCCCAGTTCAGATTGACCCCAGTATGCTAAGGTTGAATAACAAGTACATTCTCAGGGTTACGTTAAGACAGGTGCAAAACAGCACAACACCGTTTTCATGAGAAAGAAGACAAAGGTACAAATGTTTAACAGTGATAACATATATACAAAATCTTTAACATTCCCCTCCTGTTTATCGCCTGTTAAACATATAGTAGGCATCACCCAGCTTAGCACTTCTTTTGAGATTTTCACTAAGAGGTTCATCATGGTATGTTCTATAGGCTTACACCCAGAGGTGATGTCATCATTGTCACCATCATCGGTGTCTGGGTCATCATACTTCCATTGGTCTGGGTACAGGTCATGAGAGTCATCGTCCTCCTCATCATCGTCTTGTCCCAGGAGTGGATATGATGCTGGACCCCCTCCTGGTCCTGGACTTATTGCTGTGGTTATCATTCTATTTACAAGGCCTCGGAGACATGGAATACAACAACATCCACACAATGTTAGAATCGCAGCAAATACTGCTATAGACACTAATAGTGAAGAAATCAAAGACCTCCATTTTCCCATCCCTTCCAGCCACCAATCCCAGCCTTCGGTGTTTACTCCACTGTGCTCTTTCATCTTCCTGTTCAACGTCCTCAGCCCGTCGATGGCTTGAGTGAGACTGCCATCTGCAGCTGTGTTGTTGGGAATGAATGTGCAGCATTGTTCTCCGAACATGGCACAAACACCTCCTTTCTCTGCCAACAAACATATCCAGAGCAATACGGTTCTGGAAGGCCATAAGGGACGTGGCTTCTAACTGTGAATGGACAGCCTTAAATCCTTCCTCAGTCCAATTTCCTAATTTCTGTACATTGTAGTGGATGTAGTTTATTCTGTCCACGTTTTTATTAATGGAACACCACCAACAGATGGAAGATTCGAATCCAGCTGCTATTTGATCAACCAGTTTATACTCGTCAGGCACTCCTCTGGGGACTCCTATTGCATCAATATATGTTGGATTTCCCACTCCTTTCCAATCTCTTTTTACTCTATGTCTGACTATGCCTTTCTGCCAATCTTCAGGAATAAGAGAGGCTGCATATGTCGTAACGTCTTCAGGGGTCATGGGTATGGCTTTAACTGGTAACAATAATGATATTAATGCACAATAACCTGACACATTTCGTGGCAGTCTGTCAAAGATTCTGTTATCACACACACCACCACCATACGTCACTCCTACCGACAGGTTTGAATGTGGGAGCACTATGGACCACATCCTCACACCAGGCAGTGTGGTTTAAGCTACCCAAAGTCTTACTTGTCCCTGTCAAGTTTACACATGTATGGTTAGCATGTCCAACTTTGCTTGAAAATAAAGGTTTAATCTTAGTCAATTTGGTCAATGGATAGATCTTGTCCCACTTAGAACAATTGTTGTTTGCTGCAATGTATGTCTGTGTTATTACAGTCAGCAGACAGTCTTTGGGTAATGCTGCCGGTATTACCTGTAATATAGGTCTGGGTCCCATACATACAACACAGTCCTTCTTTGCAGCTAGTCCTGCTTGTTCTGCCATTAAAAGCCAATTGTTATTTTGTCCACTAATTCCTGTAGTTACTAGGAACCAGTCATCTGCCTTCATGTCTTTTGTGCCTTGTACGGACATCCCCTTTGCTTGTATGGGCACCCCCTTTGCTTGTATGGACACCCCCTTTGACGTACTTAATTCTGTCAATATTGGTTGCTGTACTCTATCTGTTTCACAGAGGAAAAAATGGAAATACGGATCTTTTCCTGGTTTGTATACCCAAAGGAGGAACAACCAACAGTCTCCCTTTATATCAGGTGGGAATATGGTTCCTTTTTCTGTGGTATTCACCACTATAAACAGCTTATCATCTGTTTGATACATTTTGAGAATTTGACTCTGGTACTTAGCCCACTCGGTTTGTGCCCATCCTGGTGTCCATCTACTCCATTCATCGACTACCAACGTTTCCCATCTCTTATCTTGTTGATCATTGGTCATATACCATGAGAAACTATTTCCGTAATTAGTCCCTCTGTCACCATCCCATGTTCCATGGGTAAGAGCACTATATGGTACAGAGATGACCACAGAAGCATTTCTAGGAATGCAGGCTTGTACACCAATCGGTACGCATTGTTCCTATCACACCTATGTACTGTGGCATTTATTATCGGACTGGGGTCTTCGTTACTTCTTTTTGGTCTCTGCAATCTGCGGATGTGATCCTTCTTATCATGTCCCGTGCTTATGGCTTTTAATAATAAGCCCAATCCAAAAAAGAAAAGTAGCATAACAAGGACTGTCCATGGGGTCCAGAAACCCTCGTTCTTTTGTTTTTTTTTCTTTCGCCATTTCTGCACACTACAGCACACCTATGTTCAGAACAGTGGCTTCTTAATGTCTTCTGCTAGCTTTCGTGTCTAACTTGGATCTTAACACCAAGCTCACACACTATTACTAGTCTTGTCCTACTGTTCTTACTGTTTGTCTGTGTCTGCAGAAATGACTTTCTTACAGTGAGTTAAATGAATCCATGTACTTCTTTCCCCAATTTTCAAGGCTGTGGGTGTTGTGAGTAGTACTTGATGGGGCCCTTCCCATTTAGGTGAATGCCAGTGTTTTCTCTTGATGCTTCTTATCAACACCCAGTCTCCAGGTACCACTTTAGGGTCCTCCTGTGGAGAAATGGGATCATCAGTGTTTGAAACTCTCCCTCGTTGTCTTTCTAACATCTTTCTCATGTAATCTGCCAAATTGGCTTCCTCAGGTACATCCCAAATTTGCCCATAATATGGCAATCGGTATTTTCTGCCAAACAATGTTTCATACGGTGTCAACCCCATGGTACTAGTTATGTTTATGTACATTTTTACCAAATCTACACAATGTGTCCATGGTCTGCCTGTTTCCTCCATTGTCTTCCTAAGTCTGTTTTTTACTGTCCCATTCATCCTTTCTACTAATCCGGCACTTTGTGGATGATAAGCACAATGATTTTTGAGATTAATCTGTAGCGCTTCTCCCACATGTTACACTATTGTATTAACAAAATGCGCTCCATTATCTGAATAAACTGTTTCTGGTATTCCAAATCGTGGAATGATGTCTTTGCACAGTGCTTTAGCCACTGTAAGTGCATCTGCATGTTTTGTGGGGAACAATTCTACCCATTTTGAGAAGGCATCAATTATGACTAAACAAAATTCCTTCCCTTCATGTTTACTCAGCTGTATATAATCCATATGAATCACTTGAAAGGGATATTGTGGTGTTGGAAATTTGCCTCTTTGGGGTCTCAAATTGCCTTGTGAGTTGTGTTTTGCACATGTCATGCATGCTCTACAATGCTGTTTTGCATATGCATCGAACCCATAAAGACAAAAAATAGATTGCAATTGCGATATCATACCCCCTGATGAGACATGCGTCACGCCATGGCTCATAATAGCTGCCCGTTTAAACATATTTTTTGGCAATATGGGTTTCTTTTGTGGTCATAAGTACAAATCATTTGCATATGTAGCTCCTTTATTTAACCACATTTGTTTTTCTTTTTCAGTTGCCTGCTGTTGTATGTCAGCAAGCAGTGTATGGCCTAAATGCAAATCCGGAGGGGTTTCGTGTAGGAGAAAAATAGAAAAAGCTGCTGCTGCCTTTGCGGTTTTGTCAGCAAAATCATTTCCTTTTGAAACACTGTCAGAGCCTTTGGTGTGAGCCGCACATTTGCATATAGCAATTTGTTTAGGCAATTTCACAGCTTTCAGTAGTGCAGTTAGGAGTGTGGCATGAGTCACTGGTTTTCCAGATGATGTCACCATTCCACGCTCTTCCCACAGTTTTGCAAACACATGCACTGTGCTGAAAGCGTACTGGCTGTCCGTATAGATTGTCACAGCTTTTCCTTTAAACAAATGACAAGCTGCAGTTAAAGCAACTAATTCAGCTGCTTGCGCTGAGAATGACGATGGCAATGAAGTAGAATCCAATACTTCTGAATTTGTGACAACAGCATATCCAGATTGTGTTTGTCCATAAGCATTTTTAGTGGAGGATCCATCCACATACACAATTGTACTGTGTGGGATGGGCGTATCCAAAAGATCAACACGGGCCTTCATACAGACAGTTGCTACATCAAGACAATTGTGCGGCTCACCATCCTCAGGTAAAGGTATCAATGTGGATGGGTTCAATGTTGTACATCGCTCTACCGTAAGGTGTGGTTGAGATAATAGCAAGGACATGCACGAAAGATGTCTTGCTGGGGACAAAAAGCTCATGTTCGTCTGCAACAGAAGTGCAGAAACTGCATGTGGAACTTTCAGTGTCAACTGATGGAACAGAAAAACATTACTGCTACTTTGAATAGCCATGGAGGCTGCAATTACAGCGCGTACACATGGTGGCAAAGCACTTGCTACTGCATCCAATTTAGATGAGTAGTAGGCAACTGGCCTTAATTTTGAGCCATACACTTGTACCAAAACACTAGTCATGAACTTATTCTTACAATCAACTGTTTGAATGAATGGTTTACTATAATCTGGTAGTGCCAAAACTGTGGATGACACTAATGTTTGTTTGACTTTTACAAAAGCTTCCTCAGCATCTTTGTTCCACTCCAGCACAGTTGACATTGAAATATCATCTTTGTACATCAAATCAGAAAGTGGACTAGTCAACTCTGCATAGCAGGGAATCCATGCCCTGCAGTAATTTGTCAGTCCAAGAAATGACATCATCTGTTTTTTAGTTTGTGGTTTCGGAGCATGTAAAATCGCTTCCTTTCTGTCAGACAGGATCGTGCGCCCTGTGGCTGATAATTGATGTCCCAAATATTTTACTTTATCCCTACACAACTGAACTTTGTTTTTACTCACTTTGTGGCCATTATCAAATAAGAAACACAATAATGCTACTGTGTCAGTTATGTAGTTTTCTCGTGTGTCAGAGGCAATCAAAATGTCATCAACATACACTAATAGTTGGCTATCTGCCGGTGGAACGAAATTGGCTAAACATGCTGACATGACTTGAGAATAAATAGTTGGACTCTCTGCGTAACCCTGCGGTAATCTGGTGAATGTATATCGTTGTCCCTTAAAGGTAAAAGCAAACCAAAATTGACTATCTGGATGTACTGGCACAGAGAAAAATGCATTACTTATGTCAATTACTGAGAAACTATTAGAATTTGGTCTCAGCGAATTTAACAAGGTGTGTGGATCTGGAACACATGGTGCTCTTTTAATCACAGCAGCATTTACTGCCTGCAGATCTTGAATCATTCTCCACCCCACTGAGGGCGGAGCCTTTTTTACAGGAAATATGGGTGTGTTACATGGTGAATCTGGACATGGCACTATTACTCCTGCTGTTAACAAATCCTCTATTACTGGCCTGATTCCTTCAATTGCATCAGGTTTCAATGGATACTGTCTTACACATGGTCTGTATTCTGTTTTTGGTCTTACAACTACAGGTTGTGCATTTTTAATCAGTCCTACGTCTGAAGGACCTGTTGTCCACAATCCTGATGGTACTGAAGAAAGAAGATCATCTTCTCCAGGACTCAACTGAAACACTCAGGATTGTGAAGTGGACACATCAATATGTGTTCCGGCTGTCAGCACCAATGAGACATTAACTGGCACTTTATACAATTTAGTTGATGGACTGAACTCCGTTCGTGGTCCAACTCTGCTCCAATCAGTGGCTGACAAGGCTGTTATGACTGTCAGTCCCAATTCTTGCCATTCTGTCAAATATGGCTTACAAAGTGACACATGTAATGGCATACCTGTGAATCTCAATTTTAAAACATCTTCAGTGGCACCTGTCACTGTTATGACGGCTGTTGAGTTGCCATCATGAATCAAATCTGTCATTGTCAGCTTCACAGGTGAACTGTCTTTCAATTTGTTTTCATAGTCACCATCCGGACCTGGAGGATCTTTATGCCACATTGTGACATGCAGGTCAGGTGGTGACATCTGTTGTTCAGGATTTTTTAGTAGGGCTGTCGCTTGCAAGACGACATCTTTACCCCATCCTGCAGCATCTTCTTCTGAAATGTCAAATGTATAGTAATAGTGGTATGTGGGGTCATCGCTTTCTTCTCTTACCATATTAACGCCTCCTGTGCGCTCAACAACTAATTTCCCTTGTTCCACAATTATGGACAAGCCCAATGCAGTCAATCCGTCTCGTCCTAAGAGGTTAACTGGACATTGTGGCATGTTCAACACTGACATAGTACATGTCAGGCCAAATGGATCTGTCAACGTTATGGGTTCAGTGATAGGGACGTCTGATGTTTGTCCGTTTGCAGAGCGAACCCTAAAGATTTCGTTGCTTAATTTATGGACAGGTATGTTGTCATTACATGTGGTTCTACATGCTCCTGTATCACAAAGGAATGTCACTGGTCGTCCATTTACCAACAGAGTCACTTCTGGTTTTGGTACCGGATTTCCCAGTAAGGCACACAGATCCATATCACAATCAGACTGCCTATCTGATGTGGAATCATAGATTATGGATTCTAGTCATTGTGGATACTGTGGCTGCGGAGGATTATTCCGTTGTGGAATTCCTCCTGCTGCTCCATCAGTAGGTGGATTCGGACAATTTCTATACATATGTCCCTCTCTCCCACAGTTCCAACAAATCAGGGGACCACATGGTGGCCCTCCCTGTCTGTGCTGCTGCCGCGGTTGCCATGGTCCTTGACGTTGTGGCTGTCCACCTTGTCTGTTTTGCCATGGCTTTTGGGGGCGTTTGCACTGCTTCTGCTGCCTCAAGTTACCTTGTTGGTAATATATGTCATCCTCTCCTTGTGTTACGTACACTCCTTTATCGCTGTTTCCTGTCTTTTTCTGCTTTAAGACTCCTTCTGCATGACAGCAGTGTGTATGTGTTTCTTCCAATGTGCCTGTAGGCAATCCAATCCAATGTTTCTGTATCCAAGCTTTTATATCCTTATTGGAATGTTGGATCAGAGCGTTTTTCAATTGTTGTTCATACACTGGTGTTCCTGGCAATATGCCACTATGGACTCTAAATACACTCTCAAATCTGCATCTAAACTCTGTCCATGGCTCTCCTTCTTTCTGTGTTGTCCTGGTAATTTCAGTATAATTTATCTTTGGTCCTAACACACCTTTTGCACGTGTAATCATAGCTTCCACTCTTGTTTTCAAGACTAGATCATCATGTGTCAGTGGTACGCCATGTTGGTCTGCAGGATTCCAGTCTCCGCGTATCTGACTCCATTTAGGGCCACATGCTTTCATCCACACCTGTTGGACTTCAGGTCCATTAAGGTGGTAAGAATTTCTAATGTTTTCTATGTCCTGCATAAAACCCTCGATATCGACATGTGGCGATGGTATCATGTCGACTGCTGCTTTGATATTATCAGCATTCCATGTTCGATATACGAGCATGGCTGATCGCTGTCCTGCTGTTCCTGCACGAGGATTTGGTACTTCTATCATAGGATAGGCATCTCCCTAGTCACTGTGTTCCACCATGGGAGGGGCTGTAGGCACTTTCGCTTGACTGCGTGTTTGTGGTTTTTCATGTTTTTCACTTTTTACCTTAGGTTTTACTGCTAAATCATACTGTGGTGGCGGTACATCATCATCCCCTGGTAGAGGAGGATATAAAGGTGTTGTTGCCACCGACGATCCAGCCGGCGGTGGTTGTTGAGGCTGTTCTGATTCTCTGTGCTGAATTATCACATCTTCTTCTGCCTTACCTACAGCTTTCTTTTTCCTTGCTTTCTCTAATCGTCGCTTCTCTGCTCCTTTCTGTCTGTTCTCTGCTTCCTCCTCCCAAAATGCCACTAAATCGGCCCCTACTTTCTACATCTTTCTCTCATCACCTTTATGTTCCTGTTCTAACTCCTTCTTTAGCTTCTGTATACTGACCAGGTTCAGTCGTCCGTCAAAGTCATGTTTATTTATCCAGGTCTCCAATTTCTTTGTTGCTTTTGGATTTTTTGCTTCCATAAATTTCCAGTCGTCAGTTGATAAATTTTCCTTATTTTTAGACGTCTTACCCCCCATTTTTATTATCCCTTGTTATAATTTGGACTTCAGACGGGGGCACACCTAGGGTGTTCTAAATCTGAAGTTTTCACTTTCTTTGGACGTGACAATTAATTTGCCGTCGTGTGGTTGATTCCTTTCACCTCCCCGTAGGAAGCGGAATCACTTGCCTTCGCTTCCACACACACGGTTGTCACTAACGTTGTCCAAAGTATTACACTTTCACACAGTTATTCTATTTACACTTACACAAAACACTATTTACACATAGAAACACTTTTAATAACCGTACACGTATTCTTAGGCCAGGGGAGCTCGCCCTCCCGTGGAATTTAACTAATGTCCTGCATTAGGGGACTCCACCGTCCCTGCGAGATTTAACTGCCTTTTTACAGTGCACGTATTTCTACCCAGGATTTCCTTTACGTATTTAAAACAGAGGAGTCCGTACCCTCCTTCGGAATTTAACTACGTGCGTCCCTCGCAACCGTAGAGGAGTCCGCCCTCCTCGCGGATTTTAACTGCTTTACATTAACAGACGATTCCACGCCATCGCTTACGGAGTTTAACTGTTTTATGTGATCCGATCACCACTCACTCAGTACTGTTACAAAGAAATTCTACTCACTGACTCGACCTCCTGTCTGTCTTCCTCGGGAAAATCTCGTCAACCAGACGATGCCAACGGTGGTCGACAATTGCAGACACGATCAATCGATCGGACCTTGGCCAAGGATTTACGTCTGGACTTGACGACCTCCGCCGGACACCTCCGGTATTGTTGAGATCCCGGACGAGCCCCCAGTCAATGTTGGGTATTTTCTCCTCCAAACATTCTTAAACCTTGATAAGACAAACAGAGTCAAGAAACACCAGTGAGACAGAAAGTCAAATTTATCTCGCGAGGACTGCAGTCAGGCTGTACACCAAGGCTACACTAAAGTCTGGCCTGCGCTCCCGCTCTTTTTATTAGAGAAGCCCTCACCACATCATAAAACTTATCCTAAGGGTGGGGGGGACGACGCAAGACAAGTTTCTTCCCGTAACATAAACACATACGTCAATAAGTGCAGCTGTAAGGAAAAACAGTTTCTTTCTTTTAATCTTATCGTCGAAGGTCAGCACATCCCGTTCGTCTGTTGCAGTTATCAGCTGTTCTGCATCTGCCTGGAGTGTCCTGTTCTTCACACTAAGCATCACATCACAACAGTCAAAACAACCTCCAGTTCTTTTACTCCCAGTTCAGCCTGACCCCATCATGCTTCACTCCCAGTCGTTAGCGGCTACAAAAACAAAGTTGTATAATAATAATAAGTACATCCAGCTCTTCATTCCCAGTTCAGATTGACCCCAGTATGCTAAAACAAGGTTGAATAACAAGTACATTCTCAGGGTTACGTTAAAACAGGTGCAAAACAGCACAACACCGTTTTCATGAGAAAGAAGACAAAGGTACAAATGTTTAACAGTGATAACATATATACAAAATCTTTAACAACACCTATAATAAACATAACTTTACAGATACATAATCTAACTCATTAGAAGGAACGGAAATTCAACTGTTTTACCAATCCATTACTATATATATTATAAATAATTACCTTTAAGACAAGATTCTGAATGCGTTCTCCACCACACGACGGGCACGAGACAGCCTGTAGCTATAGATAATTTCTCTGTGATTCTGGGAATGATGAGATATTGGTTTCATCGGTCAAGTTCTGAGAGGAAATGCGTCATCGGCTACGAAATGATATGGCACATTTTATATAGCGTGGCGTCAAGCAGGACATATTGGCACAACGAATTGCACAGAAGTGTGGGGATAAAATTTGTGCAAGTGTCAAGGTGGCTTTTGTCATGTGAGATTTACACACTGCTGAACATGCACATTCAGTTTGTAACATCAGCTTATTGTAATAAGCAGGTTCAGAAAATGAGTGAATGAATACAGCTCTACCGAAACGCAAACGTCATTTACATATTCATTCATTTATTTTCTAAATTCACTTATTCCAATCAAGGGTCACATAGGAGAATAGAGCCTATCCCAGCAGTGATTGGGTAATAGGCAGGACCTTGGACAGGCCACCAGTTTATTGTAGGGCAAACATGTGACAAAAGTAATTTACAAAAGTACAATGTAAATTTATGATTTTTTTTTTGCTTGTGTAAATTTGTTTTTTAAGATATAAATTTAGTTTGCACTACTAGGCTACCCTAATTGCCTTCAGGTTATTGCAGAAATGAACACAAATCTCTCTCTCTATTTGCAATTTCACAGCATACAATATAGAACAAAAGTATGAAACAGGTAGCAGGTTCAAAGACATTTCAATTTTATTTGCTCACAGAATAAAATCACCTATCTTAAAAGCTCTGTTTTTTAAATGAATGAATTAATTAAGTCGTTTATTGGAAATTTTAAATTCTGTAACTTTCTGGAGCATATAGTAATTCATTTTAAAGAACATGGAAATATGTTCTTGTTAAAACGATGTGTTTATTTGAGAGCATGTGTTATATACAGTCACTTGCTCAGTTCCGGATCACTGCTGTAGTTTTTGTGCCGCCGTTTCTCGTAATCAGCACGAATAAGCTAATACTTTGTACCAATGGAAAGATTGATGTTTTGTCTACAAACGACCACAAGCTCGACCGGATCCAGCAGATCAGCAGAGGAATCAAAACATCCCTGTGTCTACAGTGTGCGCGCTTTTTCTGACTCACTCAATCCTGCATGTTTTAAAGTAACGATCTATAAAACGTAGCAAAGGTGAGTTAGCCGTTCGGTGTTTTTGGTTCTAGAGTGGGAAAATACTTACTTACTTGGGTAGAAAATGTCAGTGTGTTATGTCTTGCTGTTTAATTGCTACGCACATTTATCTCTGACGCGAAAATTTGCCGGTTGTGGATCACTGAAGCAGCAGCCTCGTGTCTGTAGTTGTGAGTCATGTGGACTTTGGGGATCATCTCAACATCACGAATGGACATGAATGTGGGGGCTTTTACTTTTTAATTCAGGAGAAATCTCACCTTCACACTTCATTTTTTGCTCGTAAAAACGTGCATTACAAGGGCTCCAGCCAGATGCCAGGAATGATCCCAAAGTGACGCAGTGTCGTGATCCGTTTCTGGCAAATGTTTGCACCACACATAATGTGGTCCACCCAGACTTTTTCAGCTAAATACCATCCAAATACCCAATACAACAATAAAGGACATTCAGTTACATTATAGCCACTTTTCCACTACAAAGCTCCAGCTCTACTCGGTCTGGGTCCAAGCGCGAGCTTTTCCACTGCAAATGGTACCTCTTCAACGTGGGCGGGGTCAGCAGAGCAAACTGCAGTGACGTCGTTTTATACGCGACACAAACATAAACAATGGCGAACTCCGTGTGTTTACTGCTGTGTGAGTTTTTAAGAGAAAGTTGCTGGCGGCGAGAAAAACACGCTTGAGACGTACAGAAGACTTTGGGAATTCATATGAAGATGAGAAGATACAAGCTGCTAGAGATGAAAAGGCAAAGCATTTTTTTTTTTTTTTACCAAAGTAACTTGCTTTGATAACTTATTAAATCTCAAATGTGGGAGTTTGTGCATTTACTGACGTTTACGCACAAAATGTTGATTCGGTTTTAATGACCGTTAATTAACGTCGTCACTGAACTCGAACAGGCTTAAAACACATTGAAAACGTTTGTTTTTCATCCAGATTTTAATGTTCAATGGACAAATTTAAAATATGAAATCTAATAAGATAATTATTAAAGGAGTCATATTGTGCAGAAAGAATCAGCCTCCAAACACCCACAATTCTGTATTTATAGACATTCTTTATAATATATCCTTTTGTCATTGTACACATAAATACAATGAAATTTGCCTGCATTTAACCCATCCAAATTACACTTAGACAGTTCTCCCAATTTAAGACCAATTTACAGCTTCTTTAATATCTCCTTGATATGTAACAAAAATAACCCTGATCATTTTTTACCTGATTATTAAATGTCCCAAACACACACAGATCTGTTTTTTTAATATACCTGCAATTAAATGATTTAGATTAATCACAAACCTTGTAATCACATTTTTTAATAATCTGACAGCACTAATTAAAATATGTATGCTGTATGTGTGTGTTTCAGATGGTTTTCTCAGAGTCAGTCAGCAGAGGTTCATGCCACAGAATGGGACACCTTTGTCATCATCATGTTATACACCAGTTATGTTTCACTGTGAAGTTTGAATAAATTATTGTACTTTTTGCTAAAATGTCTCCACTTTTGTGTAACATCAGTTTGATTTGTAAAAGTTACCAAGGTTTACTGATTTAAAGGCTAACAGTTTGAAAACTGTTTAAGCATAATCCAGTAGTAAAATAAGTTTTACATTTAATGGGGGTCATAAATGTAAATGTAACAGACAGTAAAACTGGTTGTTCAAAATTCCTTGATGTAATGGTGCCTTCACTGAAGTGAGTAAACCTTTTTGTTTATGTTAAATACCATTTGGTAAAATCTCAGTTTAGACATGATTATTCCAGCATCTGTGTAAAGATTCAGCCAGGTGTCGTGTGCAGTGTCTTCTGGAGAGGCTAAAACCCAAATTAAAAATTCTTAGAAATGAACCAAAAATTTTTTTACTGTTGACTCAGAATGAAAGGACAAATTATGATACAGTCACATGAGTCAAATTGTTTACTGCAAGAAAAAAGAGCAAATACACACACATAAAAAAAAGCAACACAAACTATACAAAAGTTTCATGTGTCCATCACACTGAAACCAGCTTCAGCCTCAACGTCACTCAAGATGGTCAGATTCTCCTGCTGGAACAGGCTCCCTTTATCTCTTGCCTGGACAATAATGAAGGTAGAAATGGGAAAGAAAGTTAAAAAAAAACACAAACCCTTCAATCTCTGTATGATCATTCCTCAGAGTTGCACTTATCTTGGTCACTTTGCATAAAAATGATGTTCTTTCAAACTTATCCTCCAACAAATCAGATCATTTGGAGCATCATTTTGAAAGAACATGACTTTTATGCAAAGCGATCAAGATAACTGAAACTCTGTGGGATTTATGACAATATTTATGGGTTCTGGATTTTTTTTTTTTTTGTGAAAGGGGGGGGGGGGGGGTCACCCTGTATATATATCGTATTTGGGAAAGTTAAGGTGATGTGAGACACGCTATTCGTACCTGTGATGACACGTTCCTGTGTGGTGCTGGACGTTGATACAGACGTTGAAGCTGGTGTTCGAACCCTTCTCGCTTATGGAACTGGATTCTTCAACAAAAACACAAAATGGCGACATGTCAAAAAAAAAAAAAAACATCACCGTAATGGCACTAAATGAGTCAAATGTACACGTTTGTTGTCTTTCTGACTTGAGGTGTTTTTCTGTCTGAAGTTAATACTTTAAAGCGGAGCACGGAGTTAGCTAGCTCGCTAGTTAGCAGTCAGCTAGCTCACTGTGTCCGCGTACATGAGACAACGATGTTACTTTAACACAAGTTCAGACTCACAATCTTCGGTTGTTAAAGTGTGCTTCCCACCAATGGGAAAAGGAACGTTAAATGGTGCTTTCAAGCAGACTACAGTCACAACAGCACTTACCATCCGTCGCTTCCAAGCCGAGTCGCGGTCATTCTGCCTCCCGTTGCTCGCCGGTGTTGTCCGTAAACAGCGTTCCTGCGGTCGTACCGTTTCCAGCCCTTTTACGGTCCGACCTACTCCGGTCATTGTGGTCCTTTAATCACTTTTAAGTTTTTTTCAGCTGTTCTCTGAGTTGCTGTAATGTCCGGTGAACCGAGTGCGGCCTCATTTCGGATCGCTTCATCCACTCTGTATTTTCTCCTCCGCCACCAAACATAAACGTCCGCAGCTCATCCACAGACCACGGTGTGGTTTTGTGCGAGTAAAAAAAAAAAAAAAAAAACGCCGTGAAACGAAAGAAAACGACGGTCGCTGTAACGCCGCTGTGACTATTTAAAAATGGCGGGTTTTGATTTTCCTCTCGGACGGCGCACTCATGACTCATCCAGTGACGACGTTCTCTGACCAATCAGTGGCCGGCAGCCTGTTGACGTCACATTTTAGTATCGGCTCGGCTCGCTTGGAACCGC
Source organism: Thalassophryne amazonica (assembly GCF_902500255.1). Classification (NCBI taxonomy): domain Eukaryota; kingdom Metazoa; phylum Chordata; class Actinopteri; order Batrachoidiformes; family Batrachoididae; genus Thalassophryne; species Thalassophryne amazonica. Next base: position 40,383,543 of record NC_047111.1, on the reverse strand, counting down.
TCCCGAGCAGGTACTAAAAAAACCTACCCGGTACTAAAAACTACCCTAATGGAAAAGCGAAAAAACCGAGTAGAGTCGAGCCGAGTAGTGCTACTTTTGTGAAGTGGAAAAGCGCCTTATGGCTCCGTATAGCGGGACTTTAAAAAAGGTGATCCGGAACTGGGCAACCGTCTGTATGTCTATGCAGATCAGTGGTCCACTGTGGGTTCAACGGCGTTCCGGTGCTTCCTGGAATTCCAAGTCAGCTGACCTTGACGTAGCCAATCAGAAGCTGTAAATAGACTCCGTCGCTGTAGGATTCAGAAGCCAGTCAGGCTGCGAAGGAAACAGACGGAGACATGACGCTGCAAAACAACGGTGAGTCCGAACGCGGCGTTTAAAAACAGCCTGCTCTTTGTTATATTACTGCCTGTTTTTAATCGATACTCAGTCAGGCAGGAGTGCTTCAGACAGAGGAGCTGTAATAATAGAGGAGAACATTTGTCTGGAATACATTTGTGTAAAGTATTTACAATGTCTATTTGTGTTATTACACACTGGGATACATACAAAACGCATTAATGCGAAAATATATCTGTAAAAAAAGATGATCTAGGATGACAGACAGACAAAACTCAGATATACATAAAGTGTTTACATAATGCAGTTCTTAATTTTCTTAATCTTTTATTTATGCTGTATTTTTCTCTTTTCTTTTAATCTTGTTTTAATGGTTCTGTCACTTCACACATTTTCCCCTGTTCATTGTGTTAACGTCACATTTATATATGTCACAGCTAAAATGTTTCCACCCAAAATATAATTAATTAATAAAGTAGCATAATCAAATTCTAGTACAATTCATAATTCCCCATTATTAGTAATTCACTATCTGAAAAAAATATTAACGTATATACTGTAAAAGATGTTAACATATTCTGTAGATAAAAATCTTTTTATTGTCATCAATTATGTTATTCTTTCATTAATAGTTAACAATGAAGCCAAACCACACAGATTTATTGGCATCATGAAGATGTTTATGTGATTGTTTAATTTTTTTTTATTTTTTGCAGATGTGAATGAAGGTGCCACAGTCACAAAGGACAGATTGACCACAAAGGCTGACAAGCTGTCGGGACCATTTAATTACAACAACAACAATCACAGACAAGTATCAAATTATTTATGAATTACTTTTACATTAAAATAATTATGTTTGTACACTCCTAATTCCACACTGTTGACAATAATAGTCCTTGAGTATCGCTGGAATTACTTTGTGTTAAACAAATGGTTACTTCTGGGGACAAAGATGAGGATTATCAGTTGCATTCTGCCCATGATTGACCTGGCTTCAGGAGACAGATGATTGCTTTTGAGAGATGTTGAAGGACCGGTTGTCTTCCTGGATGGTTGTCATCCAGAACCCAAGGGAGTTCCATAGTGTTGTGGATTTGGCAACAGATGGTGCCAGCAGACCTGACCTGACTTTTGCAAGATTTTCATGCCAAAATCAGTTGAAGGGCATTATTATTATTAAATCAAATCAATTTTATTAATATAGCGCCAAATCACAACAAACAGTTACCCCAAGGCGTTTTACGAGGTCTGTCCAAAAAGTATCGGACCTTTTTATTTTTTGCAAAAACCATATGGATTTGAATCACGTGTGATTGTATCAGCCAAGCTTGAACCTCCGTGCGCATGCGTGAGTTTTTTCACGCCTGTCGGTTGCGTCATTCGCCTGTGAGCTTTGAGTGAGGTGTGGTCCACCCCTCTCATCGGATTTTTATTGCGAATAAATGTCTGAACGATTTGGAGCTTTGCTGCATCAAATTTTTCCAGAAACTGTGAGAGACCTCCAGGTGGACACCATTCGGAAAATTCAGATGGCTTTCAGGGACCATTTTATTCCACTGTTACAGGAGTTTTTTTCATGGAAAAAGAAGCGGACGGATGCGCCACCGTGCCGCTCATTGCGCAGGACAAAACCACCTCCGTGTTGGTCTCACAGGACAGCTTTGAGATGGATTTCAGATGGCTGTCGGAGGCTTTTTAGTTGTGTGACTATCCGAGAAATTGTGAATGAGCTGGACATGCCCCAACATGTCCTGTGAGGCTTCATCACGGCGTTGCTTTGTACCATGCGGCTCCACCGCGACACGCGGAATTGCTCCGCATGTCTGTCTCAAAGTGCCGAAAAAGTACTGACGTCCACACCTTATGCCTTTTTTATGGAAGTCAGACGACGTCCCGGATCAACAAAACCTTCACGTTGGAAATGATCTGGTTGTTTCAGCGGGGTGTCAGCCTGTCGGAGTGTGCCGCGCTCTCAGACGCTGTGGGCAGTCTTTAAACTGGCTGGAGCACTCCTTAATCTGTGTAATCCCCATAAAATGGTCCCTGAAAGCCATCTGAATTTTCCGAATGGTGTCCACCTGGAGGTCTCTCACAGTTTCTGGAAAAATTTGATGCAGCAAAGTTCCAAATCATTCAGACATTTATTTGCAATAAAAATCTGACGAGAGGGGTGGACCACTGCTCACTCAAAGCCTGTTCACAGGCGAATGACAAAACCGCATGCGCACGAAGGTTCAAGCTTGGCTGATGCAATCACACGTGATTCAAATCCATATGGTTTTTGCAAAAAATAAAAAGGTCTAATACTTTTTGGACAGACTTTGTATATTGTAAGGCAAAAGCCATACAATAATTACAGAAAAACCCCAACGGTCAAACCGACCCCCTATGAGCAAGCACTTGGCGACAGTGGGAAGGAAATACTCCCTTTTAACAGGAAGAAACCTCCAGCAGAACCAGGCTCAGAGAGGGGCGGTCCTCTGCTGGGACTGGTTGGGGCTGAGGGGAGAGAATCAGGAAAAAGACATGCTGTGGAAGAGAGCAGAGATCAATCACTAATGATTAAATGCAGAGTGGTGCATACAGAGCAAAAAAAGGTGAATAAAAAGAAACACTCAGTGCATCATGGGAACCCTCCAGCAGTCTAAGTCTATAGCAGCATAACTAAGGGATGGTTCAGGGTCACCCGATCCAACCCTAACTATAAGCTTTGGCAAAAAGGAAAGTTTTAAGCTTAATCTTAAAAGTAGAGAGGGTGTCTGTCTCCCTGATCTGAATTGGGAGCTGGTTCCACAGGAGAGGAGCCTGAAAGCTGAAGGCTCTGCCTCCCATTCTACTCTTACAAACGCTAGGAACTACAAGTAAGCCTGCAGTCTGAGAGCAAAGCGCTCTATTGGGGTGATATGGTACTAAGAGGTCCCTAAGATAAGAAGGGACCTGATTATTCAAAACCTTATAAGTAAGAAGAAGAATTTTAAATTCTGTTCTGGAATTAACAGGGAGCCAATGAAGAGAAGCCAATATGGGTGAAATATGCTCTCTCCTTCTAGTCCCCGTCAGTACTCTAGCTGCAGCATTTTGAATTAACTGAAGGCTTTTCAGGGAACTTTTAGGACAACCTGATAATAATGAATTACAATAGTCCAGCCTAGAATAAATAAATGCATGAATTAGCTTTTCAGCATCACTCTGAGACAAGACTTCTAATTTTAGAGATATTGCACAAATCCAAAAAAGCAGTCCTACATATTTGCACATTATATGCACATTGAAGGACATATCCTGATCAAAAATGACTCCAAGATTTCTCACAGTATTACTGGAGGTCAGGGTAATGCCATCCAGAATAAGGATCTGGTTAGACACCATGGTTCTAAGATTTGTGGGGCCAAGTACAATAACTTCAGTTTTATCTGAATTTAAAAGCAGGAAATTAGAAGTCATCCATGTATTTATGTCTGAAAGACATTCCTGCAGTTTAACTAATTGGTGTGTGTCCTCTGGCTTCATGGATAGATAAAGCTGGGTATCAATGCGTAACATGAAAATTTAAGCAATGCTTTCTAATAATACTGCCTAAGGGAAGCATGTATAAAGTGAATAAAATCGGTCCTAGCACAGTACCTTGTGGATCTCCATAATTAACCTTAGTCTGTGAAGAAGATTCCCCATTTACATGAACAGATTGTAATCTATTAGATAAATATGATTGAAACCACTGCAGCGCAGTGCCTTTAATACCTATGGCATGCTCTAATCTCTGTAATAAAATTTTATGGTCAACAGTATCAAAAGCTGCACTGAGGTCTAACAGGACGAGCACAGAGATGAGTCCACTGTCTGATGCCATAAGAAGATCATTTGTAACCTTCACTAATGCTGTTTCTGTACTATGATGAATTCTGAAATCTGACTGAAACTCTTCCAATATATCATTCCTCTGCAGATGATCAGTTAGCTGTTTTACACCTACCCTTTCAAGAATTTTTGAGAGAAAAGGAAGATTGGCCTATAATTAGCTAAGATAGCTGGGTCAAGTGATGGCTTTTTAAGTAATGGTTTAATTACTGCCACCTTAAAAGCCTGTGGTACATAGCCAACTAATAAAGATAGATTGATCATATTTAAGATCGAAGCATTAATTAACGGTAGGGCTTCCTTGAGCAGCCTGGTAGGAATGGGGTCTAATAGACATGTTGATGGTTTGGAGGAAGTGACTGTTGAAAGTAACTCAGACAGAACAATCGGAGAGAAAGAGTCTAACAAAATACCAGCATTACTGAAAGCAGCCGAACATAAAGATATGTCTTTGGGATGGTTATGAATAATTTTTTCTCTAATAGTTAAAATTTTATTTGCAAAGAAAGTCATGAAGTCATTACTAGTTAAAGGAATACTCAGCTCAATAGAGCTCTGACTCTTTGTCAGCCTGGCTACAGTGCTGAAAAGAAACCTGGGGTTGTTCTTATTTTCTTCAATTAGTGATGAGTAGAAAGATGTCCCAGCTTTATGGAGGGCTTTTTTATAGAGCAACAGACTCTTTTTCCAGGCTAAGTGAAGATCTTCTAAATTAGTGAGACGCCATTTCCTCTCCAACTTACGGGTTATCTGCTTTAAGCTACGAGTTTGTGAGTTATACCACGGAGTCAGACACTTCTGATTTAAAGCTCTCTTTTTCAGAGGAGCTACAGCATCCAAAGTTGTCTTCAATGAGGATGTAAAACTATTGACGAGATACTCTATCTCCCTTACAGAGTTTAGGTAGCTACTCTGCACTGTGTTGGTATATGGCATTAGAGAACATAAAGAAGGAATCATATCCTTAAACCTAGTTACAGCGCTTTCTGAAAGACTTCTAGTGTAATGAAACTTATTCCCCACTGCTGTGTAGTCCATCAGAGTAAATGTAAATGTTATTAAGAAATGATCAGACAGAAGGGAGTTTTCAGGGAATACTGTTAAGTCTTCTATTTCCATACCATAAGTCAGAACAAGATCTAAGATATGATTAAAGTGGTGGGTGGACTCATTTACTTTTTGAGCAAAGCCAATGGAGTCTAATAATAAATTAAATGCAGTGTTGAGGCTGTCATTCTCAGCATCTGTGTGGATGTTAAAATCGCCCACTATAATTATCTTATCTGAGCTAAGCACAAAGTCAGACAAAAGGTCTGAAAATTCACAGAGAAACTCACAGTAACGACCAGGTGGACGATAGATAACAACAAATAAAACTGGTTTTTGGGACTTCCAATTTGGATGGACAAGACTAAGAGACAAGCTTTCAAATGAATTAAAGCTCTGTCTGGGTTTTTGATTAATTAATAAGCTGGAATGGAAGATTGCTGCTAATCCTCCGCCCCGGCCCGTGCTACGAGCATTCTGACAGTTAGTGTGACTCGGGGGTGTTGACTCATTTAAACTAACATATTCATCCTGCTGTAACCAGGTTTCTGTTAGGCAGAATAAATCAATATGTTGATCAATTATTATATCATTTACCAACAGGGACTTAGAAGAGAGAGACCTAATGTTTAATAGACCACATTTAACTGTTTTAGTCTGTGGTGCAGTTGAAGGTGCTATATTATTTTTTCTTTTTGAATTTTTATGCTTAAAGAGATTTTTGCTGGTTATTGGTAGTCTGGGAGCAGGCACCGTCTCTACGGGGATGGGGTAATGAGGGGATGGCAGGGGGAGAGAAGCTGCAGAGAGGTGTGTAAGACTACAACTCTGCTTCCTGGTCCCAACCCTGGATAGTCACGGTTTGGAGGATTTAAGAAAATTGGCCAGATTTCTAGAAATGAGAGCTGCTCCATCCAAAGTGGGATGGATGCCGTCTCTCCTAACAAGACCAGGTTTTCCCCAGAAGCTTTGCCAATTATCTATGAAGCCCACCTCATTTTTTGGACACCACTCAGACAGCCAGCAATTCAAGGAGAACATGCGGCTAAACATGTCACTCCTGGTCCGATTGGGGAGGGGCCCAGAGAAAACTACAGAGTCCGACATTGTTTTTACAAAGTTACACACCGATTTAATGTGTGTTTTGTTCTCTGTCTGTATCTTGTTAAATCAGTTTTTAAAGGTCTTAATTAACCTAACTGACTGGTCCTGACTTTGGCTGCTATTGTGTTTGAAGTGTTGCTCATTGGGACAGGTCTGACTTTGGAAATTCGCTTTTTTTACCCTTGGGTAAATCTGTGATAAAAGCCTGCCAAATACATTCTTGTGTTGAGGTTAAGGAATTTTCAGTGTTGTGATCATACGGGTGACAATTTTACTATCACTTGTTTTGTAGACAACAAATCCATTCAATAAGAGATTTATGTATTTGCATCTCTGGGTATTAGTGTATGCAGGTGTGAGAGCAGCATGTGATTGTAAATGCTGTTCCCATGGTTTCCATGGCTGTGCAAAGGGCAGCCGTTGGTAAAGGCTGGTATTTGAAAAGGCCTGGTGAAGGTGACATCAATCCTAGAATTAATTCCTACTGAGTGAAGTGAGCTGTTGCTGTGGCTGGCACAGATTTTAATTTTACTGAATGTAGGGAGCAAAGTGTCCACACTAAATCTGATATATATTTTAATGTAGCTTTAACCAGTACACATTTTTAAAAGCAGTATACATGTAAAATATTGTTTGTTTCTGCAGACATTTGATATTAATTGTATGGTACATCCAGAAAGTATTCACAGCGTTTCACTTTTTTCACATTGTATGTTACAGCGTTATTCCAAAATGGATAAAATCCTTTTATTATCAAAATTCTGTACACAACACCCCATAATGACAATGTGAAAAATGTTTTTGAGGTTTCTGCAAATTTATTAAAAAACAAACAAAAAACTAAGAAATCACATTTGCATCAGTATCCACAGCCTTTGCCATGAAGCTCAAAAATGAATTTAGGTGCATCCTATTTCCACTGATCATCCTTGAGATGTTTCTACTGTTTAATTGGTGTCCATTGGTAAATTCAGTTGACTGGACATAATTTGGAAAGGCACACACCTGTCTACATATAAGGTCCCATAGTTGACAGTACATGTCAAAGCACAAACCAAGCATGAAGTCAAAGGAATTGTCTGTAGACCTCCGAGACAGGATTATCTCAAGGCACATAATTTGGGGAAGGTTACAGAAACATTTCTGCTGCTTTGAAGGTCCCAGTGAGCACAGTGGCCTCCATCTCTCGTAAATGGTAGAAGCTGGGATCCACCAGGGCTCTTCCTAGAGCTTGACACCCGTCTAAACTGAGCAATCGGAGGAGAAGGGCCTTAGTCAGGAAGGTGACCAAGAACCTGATGGTCACTCTGTCAGAGGTTCAGCATTCCTCTGTGGAGAGGAGAGCCTTCCAGAAGGACAACAATCTTTGCAGCAATCCACTAATCAGGCCTGTATGGTAGAGTGGTCAGATGGAAGCCACTCCTTAGTAAAAGGTACATGGCAGCCCACCTGGAGTTTGACAAAAGGCACCTGAAGGACTCTGAGACCATGAGAAACAAAATTCTCTGGTCTGATGAGACAAAGATTGGACTCTTTGGCGTGAATGCCAGGTAACATGTTTGGAGGAAACCAGGCACCATCCCTACAGTGAAGCATTGTGGTGGCACCATCATGCTGCGGGGATGTTTTTCAGTGGGAGGAACTGGGAGACTAGTCAGGATGGAGGGAAGGATGGATACAATAATGTACAGAGACATCCTGGATGAAAACCTGCTGCAGAGTGCTCTTGACCTCAGACTGGGGCGACGGTTCATCTTTCAGTAGGAATGACCCTAAACACACACAGCCAAGATATCAACGGAGTGGCTTCAGGACAACTCTGTGAATGTCCTTGAGTGACCCAGCCAGAGCCCAGACCTGAATCTGATTCAACAACTCTGGAGAAAATGACTGTGCACTGACGCTCCCCATCCAACCTGATGGAGCTTAAGAGGTGCTGCAACCTGATGGAGCTTAAGAGGTGCTGCAAAGAGGAGTGGACAAAACTGCCCAAAGATAGGTGCACCAAGCTTGTGACATCATATTCAAGAAGACTTGAGGCTGCAATTGCTGCAAAAGGTGCATCAACAAAGTGAGCAAAGGGTGTGAATACTTACGTACATGTGATTTCTTACTTTTTTATTTTTAAGGAATTTGCAAAAAAAAAACAAAAAAAAAAAAAAACTTGTATCCTGTTGTCATTATGGGGTGTTTTGGGTAGAACTTCAAGAGGAAATAAAATTAATTTTATCCATTTTGGAAATGTGAGAAAAGTGAAGCGCTGTGAATACTTTCCAGATGCACCATAGAAAACAATCTCAAATTCATCAGTTTTTTGATTGCAAATGCTCAGATTGTGATATTAAATATGCTCACATTACACTGAAGGCTGGTTTCACAAATAGGGTTTTAATTAAGACAGGAGAATACGTACCCAGAATATTAAATCTGGACATAAAAAAGGCTTTTATAAAACGTGCTGTAAAATCATATTATTTGCTTTAGGACTCTGAAGTCATAAATTAAGGCAAACACTATACACCTGTGTTATCCTGGATTAATGAGATCACTGGTACCTTGACAAACCTGAAATAGATAAAGAAAACATTCAAATCAGGATTATGAGGTGTGCCATGGCAACACCCAGCAAATGTTACAATACATGACAAACAATGTCAACACAAAGCAGACTTTGAAACTTCTTAGAGCACAAGAACTTATTGAAGTGATTTGCTGCAGGGTGTCTTGTAGTTGAACAAAAACAACAAACATTTGAATTTGAATTTTTATTTGGCACACACACACACACCTTAAAGAAATCTTTCACAAGACTGTAGTAGAGAAGCTTGAATCTTTGACTGGAATGGGTTGCTTGACGCAAGGACGTTTCGCTTCAGATCGCAGAAGCTTTCTCAGCTAAAATTAGTTACAAACAGAGCAATATAGTGTATGCTATCAGATGTCAGGAAAACTGTAACGAACACTACATAGGTGAGACTAGGCAACAGTTACACAAAAGGCTATACCAGCACCGCAGAGATGGCACCAGTGGACCTCAGTCTGCAGTTCATCTCCACCTTAAAGACACTAACCACACGTTTGAGGACAAAGAAGTTAAAATCTTAGCCACAGAGAAGAAATGGTTTGCGAGAGGGGTGAAGGAGACATTCTATGTGAAACAGTTGAAACCCAGCCTTAACCAGGGAGGGGGTCTGAGACACGCTTTGTCCCCTGTTTACAATGGGGTACTCAGATCAAAGCAGTTTCAGTCTTTTGTTCATGGTAATGAGTCATTCACATCATCAGGAGAGGCGTCAGTCCCATTGTTAGGAGGGACAGCTACCCTATCATCAGGACGGTGCTAACAAGAGCACAATAGGTGCTTATTAAAGCAGTTGTTTAGTCACTAGCCAACAGCAGTCTGCCTCTCGGTAGGAGGGGTCTGGTTAGGTTTAAATCTCCAGCTTGTGTGGCTTCTGTTTGTTCTTCTGTACAAGGGTCAGACAGAAGTCAGACTACCAGAGCATGAATTTTAGCTGAGGAAGCTTCTGCGATTTGAAGCGAAAAGTCCTCGCATCAAGCAACCCAGTCCAGTCGAAGATTCAAGCTTCTCTACTATGGAAACCACCTGGACAACTGAGAACCTACACAGAAACTCTCACAAGACCAAACAAAGAAAAACAAAAGCAAACAAAACCTCACACAATAAAAAAAAACAACAAAAAAAAAACAATTTCCCATTTGTGTGTGGTCAAAAGGGTGTGGGCTGAAGCACAGGCTTGTAAACACCCACCCCTATCACGAGTTGCCATATACACATATATATATATATGCACTCATAACAGCAACTACAAAAAAGAAAAGGACAAGAAGACGAGCAGAAAGGTTTGTAGATTAATCAATGCACCAAACATCCGAACAAAGCAGAACAATTAGCAGTATGATGCACAGATTAAAGAGAAGAACAACTAATTTATCGTACTAATAATAAGCAATTTTGTTATTTTTATAAGATTCTTTCAAGCCAGCCAAAGTACCAGATAATTTAATACTATCAGGGCAGTCATTCCAGATTTTAACCCCTTTAACAAATATACAATGACTTTTTACAGTAGTACAATGCTTTAAGCAGTCAAATACTGAAATTCCTCTCAGATAACAACAGGACTCCCTCATTTTAACCAATTCCTGGACATGTTGAGGTAAGAGTTTATTTTTAACTTTATACATGAACTGTATCATAAAATAATCAACCAAGTCCCAAAATGTGCAAACAAGCACTCGGAGTCGCCGCAGCAAATCCACGGTGGATCTGCATGTTGAATTGGCACAGGTTGTACGCCAGATGCCCTTCCTGACGCAACTCCACATTGCATGGAGAAATGTGTCAGGGGTGGGATTTGAACCCGGAATGGGTTGCTCATACAGTGGGGAAAATAAGTATTTGACCCCCTGTCAGTTTTGCATGTTCTCCCACCTACAAAGAATGAAGAGGTCTGTAATTTTTATCATAGGTACACTTCAACTGTGATAGACAGAATCTTAAAAAAATCCAGAAAATCACATTGTATGATTTTTAAATAATTAATTTGCATTTTATCGCATGAAATAAGTATTTGATCCCCTAGAAAAACAGAGCTTAACAATTGGTAGTTCTTGATCAAGTTTTCACATACTGCAACAGGGATTTTGGTCCACTCCTCCATACAGATCTTCTCCAAATCTTTCAGGTTTGGAGTTTCAGCTCCCTCCAAAGATTTTCTATTGAGTTCAGGTCTGGAGACTGGCTGGGCCACTCCAGGATCTTGAAATGCTTCTTACGGAGTCCCTCCGCTGTGTGTTTGGGGTCATTGTCATGTTGGAAGACCCAGCCGTGACCCATCTTCAGTGTTCTTACTGAGGGAAGGAGGTTGTTTGCCAAAATCTCACAATACATGACCCCATCCATCCTCCCTTCAATACAGTGCAGTCGTCCTGTCCCCTTTGCAGAAGAGCACCCCCAGAGTATGATGTTTCCACCCCCATGCTTCACGGTTGGGATGGTTTTCTTGGGGTTGTTCTCATCCTCTAAACATGGTAAGTGGAGTTGATTCCAAAAACCTCTATTCTGGTCTCATCTGAGCACATGACCTTCTCTCATGCCTCCTCTGGATCATCCAGATGGTCACTGATGAACTTCAAACGGGCCTGGACATGTGCTGGCTTGAGCAGGGGGACCTTGCTGTCCTGCAGGATTTTAAACCATGACAGCATCATGTGTTACTAATGTAATCTTTGTGACTGTGGTCCCAGCTCTCTTCAGGTCATTGACCAGGTCCTCCTGTGTAGTTCTGAGCTTTCTCAGAATCATCCTTACCCGACAAAGTGAGATCTTGCATGGAATCCCAGACCGAGGGAGATTGACAGTCATCTTGTGTTTATTCCACTTTCTAATAAATAATCATAACAGTTGTTGTCTTCTACCAAGCTGCTTGCCTGTTGTCCTGTAGTCCATCCCAGCCTTGTGCAGGTATACAGTTTTGTCCCTGGTGTCCTTGGACAGCTCTTTGGTCTTGGCTATGGTGGACAGGTTGGAGTGTGATTGATTGAATGTGTGAACAGGTGTCTTTTATACAGGTAACAAGTTCAAACAGGTGCAGTTAATACAGGTAAAGAGTGCAGAATAAGAGGGCTTCTTAAAGAAAAATTAACAGGTCTGTGAGAGCCAGAATTCTTGCTGGTTGGTAGGGGATCAAATATCTATTTCATGCAATAAAATGCAAATTAATTATTTAAAAATCATACAATGTGATTTTCTGGATTTTTTTTTTTTTTTTTTCCATTCTGTCTCTCACAGTTGAAGTGTACCTACGATAAAAATTACAGACCTCTCCATTCTTTGTAAGTGGGAAAACCTGCAAAACTGACAGGGGGTCAAATACTTATTTTCCCCACCGTAAGTGACGTCAGTGATCATTTACCAGTTTTTGTCGCTTTGAATTCATTTGTTGATAAAAAGGAACAAAAAGAAGCAGTAAATTTCAAAAGGAAAATAACTGATACTATTATTGAAAACCTCAGAAGGGACTTGTTGCATCATGATTGGTGTGATATTTATAGTGAGGATATTGCTAAAGCATATAAATTGTTTGTTTCCATTATTTCTAACTTGTATGAAAAAATTGCCTATTTGTGCCTATAACAGGAAATAGGAAAAAAAAATTGATAAACCTTGGGTTACAAAGGGACTCCACAATGCATGTAAAAATAAATTTTTTTTGTACAAACACTTTCTAAAATTTAGAACAAAAGAAGCTGAAAGTAAATATAAGCCATATAAAAACAAACTAAGGAGCATTATGTGATTGTGTAAGAAGCAAGTTTATTGCAATTTATTGGAAAAAATAAACCAACACTAAAGGCACCTGGAAGCTTTTAATGAAATTATTTAAAAGAAAAAAGTTGTAACTGTTGAAACTCTGAAATTTTTGTCAAAATTGTTTTCATTTCTAAATTTGATCATATGACCTATATGTTCTAACTAATGTGTAAGTGGAAAAATACAAGTTTCTAAAAGTTTTTTGCAAATTCATTGAGAATTTTAACCAAGTTGTGCAAAAGAGCCCAATGGCATATGAATTTATCCTGTAGTTATAGGTTGGTTCCTATTTTACCTAAGATATTTTATTATTGGGAAACACCTCTAGTGTGAAAATGTCCATATATTAAAGTACATCAGTGTAAATTTGCTGGAAGTTGATTATTGCACAATCCAGTCTAATGCGTCCCTTTCTCAAGTATGGTTTGTCATCTCTGTGCTGTCCCGTGACATTGAATATCTCATCCTAACATCAAATTGCCAAAGTGTCTGTTTGCACAGATCACCAACACTGAACAGGCCAAAGACACCAGGCTGCAGATTATCTTCCCAACTTACTTCAGTTTCAAGTCGTGTTGTTGGTGTTATAGGAGTATTTTTACACCCTAAGACGTTTCTGGGGGTTTCAAGAATAAATCTTCTGTCATGAAGTTACACTGTTCGTATTAAGTGGGTGAGAGGTTCACACTCCTTTCTTGTGTTCTTGTCTGCCCAGGAGGGCCCCGGAGGACTGTGGGATTCTGTGAAGAAAGCAGCTTTTGTCATCGGATCTGGAATCTTATTCTTGGCTGCATTCGGCAACTCACTGACATGGTAAGCTCTCTGTACTACTTCCAACGAATCAGTGTTCTGAGATGAACCTGAGGAGGAGCATCATTACATGTTTTTATTTGATGTAGGCAAGATGTCACACAATAGCAGCAGAACAAGAATGGCAACATAGGACTTGTAAACACAACTGGGAAGACTGGACAGGATAGAGCTGAGCAGCAGAATATGTGATGTACTTGAGATAAAGAGACATCAGGACGGTAACCCCAACAGGGCATCATATTACATAACAAGAGTGAATGATGTAACAGGACAGGACATGTTGTCAACTGATACTTTGTGGCTTTGAGGACATTGCTCATTTTTATTTTTGTCCTTCTTTTCCTGGGTTGTCAGTTGGCTGTTGCGTTACAGGTTTTTCTAAATGGCATTGTTGAAACTGAACAGAGCCTTGTACTGCAGCTGTTGCAGTACCTACTATAAATAAGATGAAATAAACATGATCACGTGACTGATGTTTCAAAACAAGTTGACCGCATTTTTTTTTAATAGTGCTTCTTAAAGCGCATGCTGAGTGCTTTGCATCCGTGGCAAACATTCACCCATTCAGAAACACACTCTTAATGCAATGTCAGCAGCTTAGTTGCACATCAGAAGTCATTTGAGGATTAAGGACTTTGCTCAAGGGTACTTTAGTGGCAGGGATGCCGGTGACGTGTTACTCTAATCTGACCACTTTTTTCAGTAACGAGAAATCTAACATGTTAATCTTTCCAAATCTGTAATCAGATTGGTTACTTCTCTAAGCCACTGTGTGTTACTATTATTTTTGTTTTGTGGGTCGATCACTGCATTAAAACTGGCCCGTGGGCAGGGGGGGGGGTTGGGGGTTCATCTGAACCATCCAGTTCGCCCACGTTTAGCGTTTTATGCTGCGAGCTGTTCATCTGCTCTTTTGTGCAGCAGCTCCGAGTTGAAAAAACAGTTGCGCGGTCATGGCAGTACATCTGTACTGAGCTTTACAAAGACATTTTTTTTGTTATTTTTTTCCTTTAAAACTCTGTGAGTGTCCTCGCTAAAAACAGCCGAAGACCCGCAACGTGTTAACAACAAATACTTTTTTCACCCAAATGCGTCTTAAGTCTCTTTCTGAGGATGACATGATTTAAAAAAAAATGCAGCTAAAACATTCTTACCTGTCAAAACTGGTCCTGGTTTCTGCATAAATACACGTTATCCATTCTTCCTGTCAGACTGCAAACCAGGGATGACTCTAGATGGAAAGGGGACATGGGGAGGAGGAACGCAGGCCCCCACAACATCCCTAGATTAAAGGTCCACTTTTGAAGTCATTTTTTCATACTGTTACTACTTATAATAATAATTTCAACAATTAAAATGTTTAGGAAGAATTTAAATGTTAGAAAAATGGTAGAAAGAATTCATTTGTTAAATGTATAAACAATGAAGATTATAGATTGTAAGTTTTACAGTGATGTCAACAGTTAAATATGACGTCAGTAAAGACTGTCTTTATTTTATTTTTTGTAAAACAAGTATTTATGTTCATTGAAGTCAAGAAAGACTGACATGTTTAACAAAAACTTTTTTTTTCAGAAAATAGTGTTTAGGTTCAACTTAAAATGTCAGTGCATACATTGTTTACTTTAAGTTACTATTAAAAATGCACTTCCAATAAAGTGCTTATTGGCAAAACTGGTTATCATTTTCATGTTGAGGTGGCAGGGGGTTGTTGTCAGCAGCTGCTGAAACGAACAAATAAAGTAACTAGTAATGTAACTTATTTACTTGTAAAATTGAGTAATCAGTAAAGTAACTAAGTTACTTTTTCAAGGAGTAATCAGTAATTGGTTTACTTTTTCAAAGTAACTGTGGGAACACTGCTTAGTGGTGGAAATGACTACTGACTTTTTTTTTTTGATACCCAATTACATTTTTGGCACAATCTGATGCCCAACGGTAAGCTCTCCAGTGTGATCAGATATCATGATCCACAAAATGTGAATAATCATTTTTTGTTGGTGCACATCCGGGGGAAGCATTTGCAAAGTGGACAAGCAGTTACCATATGCAGTAATCAGGCCCTACCATTCTCTGAGCAGAAGTATGTGATGGACCATCCAAGTAATACAACCCCAAATCCAAAAAATTTGGGATATCTGAAAAACGCAAGAAATGAAATGAAAATTACATTTTCTTTGACGACTTCAATTTCAATTTAGAAGATATGAACACAAGATATTTCATGTTTTGTGTGGTCAGCTTCATTTCATTTAATATACATATTCATTCCTGCATTTAAGGCCTGCAACACATTCCAAAAATGTAATGTTGCCATTCCTTCTCACAACACTTAAAACATTTTGGCATTGAGGATATCCAGCAATGAAGTGTTAGTTTTGCAAGTGTTTAATTTAAGTGCAACTGCACAAGTTTCATGACACTAAAAAAAATCAGAGCGATCTTTCTGTTGTTACAAAGATGTCTCAAACAGACCTCATGGATGAGGTTTAAAAGACTACTGCAAATTGGTTTTGTTCCTGAAAGCTTGTAGACTCATACAGAGAAGTGGGAAATTCTGCAGGACATGCATATACCAAAGACACATGCATCTCGGAGGTCACGTTGACCAAAACAACTTGGTCATTGAACCAAAACATTCCACCCTTGATGAGTATATGCAGTCACCCAATGAAATGAACCTTTAAAATTCAACACTGAGACCTTTTCCAATGCTGGGTGCCCAGAATGCATGCCTTGCGCAGACAGCACAAACTCTCCTGTGTGGGTCATGTCTACTGCATGGACAGCAGCTGTATTCCAAAAGACATCCTCTGTGGAGAGCTGGCTTCTGGGAGGAGAATCACCAGCCACTTAGACAAGGATATATGCAAGAGAAACCTGAAAGCACTGCACAGTGTTACTGATTCCTACAGTAGTGTTCAGAATAATAGTAGTGCTATGTGACTAAAAAGATTAATCCAGGTTTTGAGTATATTTCTTATTGTTACATGGGAAACAAGGTACCAGTAGATTCAGTAGATTCTCACAAATCCAACAAGACCAAGAATTCATGATATGCACACTCTTAAGGCTATGAAATTGGGCTATTAGTAAAAAAAAAAAGTAGAAAAGGGGTGTTCACAATAATAGCAGTGTGGCATTCAGTCAGTGAGTTTATCAGTTTTGTTGAACAAACAGGTGTGAATCAGGTGTCCCCTATTTAAGGATGAAGCCAGCACCTGTTGAACATGCTCTTTGAAAGCCTGAGGAAAATGGGACGTTCAAGGCATTGTTCAGAAGAACAGCGTAGTTTGATTAAAAAGTTGGTTGGAGAGGGGAAAACTTATACATAGGTGCAAAAAATTATAGGCTGTTCATCTATAATGATCTCCAATGCTTTAAAATGGACAAAAACCAGAGACACCTGGAAGAAAACAGAAAACAACCATCAAAATGGATAGAAGAATAACCAGAATGGCAAAGGCTCACCCATTGATCAGCGCCAAGATGATCAAAGACAGTCTGGAGTTACCTTTAAGTGCTGTGACAGTTAGAAGATGCCTGTGTGAAGCTCAGTGGTGTTGGGCCTATATATCGCATACCAGGTATCATGGATCAGTTTTGATATGTCAAAATACTTGAAGAGGTCATGTTGCCTTATGCTGAAGAGGACATGCCCTTGAAATGGGTGTTTCAACAAGACAATGACCCCAGGCACACTAGTAAACGAGCAAAATCTTGGTTCCAAACCAACAAAATTAATGCCTCGCAGATGTGAAGAAGTCATGAAAAACTGTTGTTATACAACTAAATACTAGTTTAGTGATTCACAGGATTGCTAAAAAAGCAGTTTGAACATAATAGTTTTGAGTTTGTAGCGTCAACAGCAGATGCTACTATTATTGTGAACACCCCCTTTTCTATTTTTTTTTTTTTTTTTTTTACTAATAGCCCAATTTCATAGCCTTAAGAGTGTGCATATCATGAATGCTTGGTCTTGTTGGATTTGTGAGAATCTACTGAATCTACTGGTACCTTGTTTCCCATGTAACAATAAGAAATATACTCAAAACCTGGATTAATCTTTTTAGTCACATAGCACTACTATTATTCTGAACACGACTGTACATGGTTCTTGCAGCTGACCCTGTGAGGTGGTGGAGTACCCTGAACCAACAAATCAAGACAGGGGAAGGGGGGGCTAATGAATGCATCGACAGATAAGCTGGTAAAGCAGAAAGGAGCAGATGTTTGCTACGGAGATGGCCAGCCCCATATACTAGGTCTCCTCTGACTAAAGTGAGGGTGGTCCAGCCGAGAAGACAGACATGACCACTGGGATGTGTCACTCACAGTCAGCTCTGACTGAAGGAGACCTAAAGACTGTAGATTGATGTGGCAGCTGTGACCATCTTCCTAAAGCCTTATTTGAAGAGCCATTTGTCAAATTCATGGAAGTCAGGCAGTATTATGCAGTACTGAGTGGACTTGGCCAATGATATATGTCACATAAGTCACTGTCTGGACTTGTGCTTTCTCAGAGACAGCTCAGTGGGCATGTCTCATACCAAAGTGCGTAACAGTGATGACTCACATTCACCCACACTGACAAACCACTCAGTTGTACACCAGGAACAATTTGGTCATTAAAGATCTTATCCAAGGGCACTTAGCAAAATTTTTTGAACAGGGATTTGAACCAAGGATTGCCTGAGCTCAATCCCATTGCTACAACCTCAAGACCATCACCTTCCCTTCTACTGACGTAAAATTGATTTATATTTCTATTAAGTACTTTGAGAAATTTTATGCCTGCTCAGCAGCCTCACTTTCAACTCATTACATTTAAATCAGATTTAAGGGTTCAATCATTATTCTAAAGAAAGAGTTCATGTTTGCAGAGACATTTCTTGGCAAATGTACTACATCTTTTGATTGTATTCGTAAAGTGCTGTATTCAAACAAAAGTGGACAGTACTATTACAGTTCTCTAATGACACCGGTTTTTCTTACAGGCATCTTCAGAGGTTCTGGGGAGCCTCAGGAGATTTCTGGCAGAAACTGTGGACGAAGCTCTATGTCGCGTTTGAGGGTCATGATGCTGCCTTGTTCTTCTTTGGTAAGTAATAACATGTTTGTCTTGTAGATGGACCAAAGACAATAATTATTAGTGGGCCATCAGGCATATGGGTTAATAAAGCATGATTTGTCAAATTCAAGCACAACAATCTCATGTAAAAGAAAATAGTTAATTTTCTTTGTGTGAATGCACAAAAAGGATGGATTCAGACTATTTATATATTAGTGTAAATGTAAGTTTGTGAAACTTTACTTTTTTTAATACCCATTTTCTTTTATCCATTTTAGCATGTGTATCACAACAGTCTGAGAAAAATGTCCCATTAGCTGTGCGAATATATATTGTAAAATTAGTTTAAATGTGTAATTTTTAGATTTTTGTGCTGATCTAAAGGTTACCTTATTGAGAGCAGTGGTGGGCACAGTACTGCTTATCCGCTAACCATTAATTAGCGAAGCTAGCTTTTTTGTTAGCTGATTAGCTTTTCAGCTAATTTTGAAAAGCATCAGTGGACCAATTAACTTCCGCTAAATTTAGTTACGATAACTTTTGGAACGCTAATATCATTTGCGGACATAGTGAATAAAGCTCAACAGTTAAAAACATTTATAAGCCTGAAATCATACGTTTTAGTTCCTGCCTGTTACCTGTTTTGTAGTGGGCAGACAGCTATGAGAGGTACAGCTCTGTCCTCTGTCAGCAAAGGAAATCTGGCTACCAGAGAGAAAGGAAGAGAAGAAAAAAAGATTATTTATTTCCACAGCCATACAGTCTTGCAGACGTGTCACAGGAGACATGAACAGCAACCCTTACCAAAAAGTAGTACATGCAAGTATGTTTCAAGTATACCTCCAGTTTACTTTTTATATACTTATCAGTACTATTTTTTGGTAAGGGAAAGCAGTTTTGACTTATGGTTAAAATTTTAAACAAACTAATTTCAGACAGGTTATCGAAATTAACATCACCTCTGTCGTTTTTACAAAGTAAAAATATCAGCTATATGTTTTAGTTTTAAAGTAATGCACTAATTTTGAAGGTTTGAGCGTTTACTGACACACATGCTAAAAGGCATTATGGGAAAATGAGTTTCCAGTCATCAGTGGTTGGTTGGTTTATTACCAGCACACAAGTTACTGTAACGTGTGTGTTGGTTTTTACAAATAAATCTGTATTTGTAAATATGTCCTGGATAAGCAATTAAAGATGAGTGAGTGATGAATGAGTTTAAATGACTCACTAGAGCTCACATTGAGATAAACGTTTCACTTTGAAGAATATAATTGCAGAAACTTAAATTTGTGCTGAAGCTCAGTCTGTGCTGAAATGTTCTCCTGCTGTGATGGGACTCTTCTTGTTCCTACAGGCACAATATTGGTTCCCACTCTTGTTTTCTCTGTCACAAACGCTCTGCTGCTGTTGGTGGACATTACCGGTAAACCTGCCTTCATCACCCGCTATAAAATCCAGCAAGATAAGAACAACCCGGTACGCTCTGGTCTCACGATATCTTCTGTCTCCGCTCTCTGGTGAACCAGTTCTTCAGTAAACAGCTAGCACTTGTCTTCTATATTAGAGAAATGTCAGCATACATAATAGATAATGTTGAAATACCATTTTTTTAATGAAGCAACATTTGCAGAAATAAGTTACAGTAATACTTAATGCTGTGAAAAAACCCTCAGTTGATACTGTTAGTTATTGATCATCATCAGGTTTTGACGGTGACATACTGTAACCTGGAATCACCTTCTGTGTTGCTGTTGTGACCAAAGTCCTCTCACTGATTACCAGATGTTTTTGGATTGTGGAGAGATAAAGACTGATAACCACATTGGACAGTTGCTTTGTAAATAGGTTACTGATTACCCTTCAAAGATTACACCAGTTATGTGATGCTCATGAAGCTTGTGTTCATCTTTCACCCTTTATTTTTTGTATTTAGACCTCTGAGTCCTGACCTGAGGAATTGGTCCTCCTGTGCTGAGCCGCTTGTTTATTAAGTGTCTATTTGGTTTGTCCGATGTACATCTTATTGCACTCCTCGGTGCATTGAGTGTGTTTTGTGCAGTCTTCAGGGAGAAACAGTTTCTGTCTGATTGCATTTCTGGGTTTGACAAACACAGGAATGTTGTGTTTGCTGAAAATCCTCCTTAGTTTCTCAGAAATTCGAGCCGCATAGGGAATTACAATGTTATTCCTTCTGTTCTTAGTTTCTTCATCTCCCACAGTGTTGGTATTCCTTCTAACTGTTGTAGATGTTTTCACAAAGGTCCAGTTAGGTTATCTACAAACTATTAAAATGCCTCCTGCAGGTGATGGTGTTTCTTTTCTTGGGTCTATGTACTTGTTGGGACGTTATCAGCCTGCAACACTGCAAGAACCAGAAGGAACCACAGTATCAGTTTAGTTTGCAGATGTATATATATAGTTTATAGTTATAGTTTATAGATGTTTTAGAAGCCGTTAGGCCCTCTCTTGACATTCTGTAAGACACGCTCTAAAATACATAGAAAAAGTACATTTTGGACACATCCAACTCAACCTTACCATTTGCAGAGTACATAATGTGAGCATAAAGTAGGCATAGGGTGAAGAGGGGTTGTGTTTAGCATCTTGGATGTGTTGTGGGTGTATTTTGAACATGAATTACAGCAATTAGATTGTAATCTGTCATTCCTTTTAAGAGTTGTGTGCACTTGAGCCTGTTGCATTTTGTTTAGCTCAGGTGTCTCCAACCCTACTCCAGAGCACCTGCCCTGTATATTTTCTAACTCTCCCTCTGCCACTCCCAAGTAATTAACTCTGTAAGGTGTGCTCAGCCAATCAAGAGCTGGAAAACACCAATTAAAAAAAATCAGGTGTGACTTGAGCAGGTAGATGTGGAAAACATGCAGGGAAGGTGCTCTCCAGGAACAGGGCTGGTTTAGATGGTAGATTGAGTAGGTTACCAAAATGAGACATTTTCTGGTGAGGGAGGAGTACTGCGTGCAAAGTGTCAAAGCGCAAGAGTATTTATGCGAGCAACAGCATCCACCAAAGCTCCCTGAGGTGAAGCAGTTAAGGGCCTTATTTCTCCAACACCTCAGGTACTGCTGAAGGTACTGCTACTAGCCTATAAAATTGTTCATGGACTGGCACCTCCCTACCTAGCTGATGTAATTAAGCCCTACGTACCGACCCGGTCTTTGTGTTCCCAGGATGTAGGACTACTTTGTGTCCCTAGGGTGAATAAAAAGTCTGCGGGTCACAGAGCTTTCTCTTATCGTACCCCTGTTCTGTGGAATGATCTCCCTGCGTCAATAAAGCTGTCAGATTTTGTGGAGACTTTTAAGCCCAGACTTAAGACGCACTTATTTTCCCTTTCGTATGGATAGCATATTAGCATTTTATGTTACTATGCTTTTTACTTTTTTACTGTTTTTTTTTGTAATCTTTTAATTTATTTTATTTTGTTTTCTGAATTGTTTTGTGTAAAGCGCCTTGAGGTGACTCTGTTGTGAATTGGTGCTATATGAAATGAATAAACTGAAATTGAATTGGGATCTGCATGTTGATTTGGCACAAATTTGATGCCGGTTGCCCTTCCTGACTCAAGTCCACACTAGAGCCAGTGTGAAAAATCAGATGGAAAAAAAAGCCAGATGGAAAATCCTCATTTACACATACAGCTGTTTATGTCCCATTCCCACCCACTATCAATTGGGCATTTACGCTTAGTAAATTACTCACAAAACTGTTTCCACCCCAACATGCAAAAGTTTAGATTTCACACGCAATTTAGCACTTATCTGGAATCTAAGTAAATCGGGTCCGTAGAATGTGTTCTGGAAAAAAACAAAAAGTTGTACAATGGCGAGCACTTGATTTTTAACTTCTTTTTTTTTCCTTCTTCAGAGTTTTGTCGACTGGGCCGACTCTTTTCTATTTGGAGTTGAAGTTGACAGTTCTCATATTTTATCTGTCATTTCTCTTTATCCTCCTGTTTTCCAGGTGGATCCAGGCAGGTTGCGGCAGCTGTTGAAGACTGTGTTCTTTAACCATATATTTATATCTGGCTCCATGGTGGTGGCAGCATACTACTTGATGACTTGGAGGGGAGACCCCTGTGGACCTGAGTTGCCCTCGTTCCACTGGTGCCTGGCAGAGCTCTCCTTCTTCTCCTTATTGGAGGAACTTATGTTTTACTACTCTCACAGGTATGAATGAATGAATTTAATGAAACAATACTCTGATCGTGCTTATACTGTATAGGCCCTGACCCTCACTGGTGCTGCCGCTTATCTCCAGATACTGTAGCATAACGTGAAGGGGTTGAGAGTCCATAACTCTCCTAGAGCAGTCACCATTCACAGATGGGTGGACTGGTATGAATGAATGAATGAATGAAAACTGTTTATTTCGAACATTTGATACAACAACAATTACAAGATAGATCAGTAAAGACAACAACAAAAAAGTTCCTACTTTGTACCCAACATGTCCGAAAAGGGGTAGGGTGAAGCATCAGCTTATTTATCCCTACCCCTTCTTCCCTACAACCAGTAATACCCTTTGCCACATATACACATAGATTCCTACACACCTAAACCGATATCAATATATATACATATATATACATATCAATATACATATCAACATACATACACATATATATACACATATACGAGGGCTGTCAACAAAGTAAGGGTCCTTTCCATTTCCCTCAAAAACCACATGGATTTCATTCACATGCCTCCACACCGCGCACGCGCGAGCCCCTCCACGCCCGTCGGCGACGCCACCCGCCCGCGAGCACTCCCCGCGGGAGGAGCCGTCCAGCCCCCCGTCGGAACCCCCCCGCCCGAGAAGCCGCCGAGAGACCGGCGCGCCGCCCGATCAAAATTCCCTCCAAATACAATGCAGATGAAAGACAGCTCAATAGTGTGACAGGGAATCAAACCCAGTTTGAAATATTGTTAACCCGATTCCTTAACCCGCTGAGATACCTGCTCTACAATTAGCCAGCCAGAAGCTTCTCAAACTAATCTTCCAAACTGAAGAGGCAACTTAATGCATGTAAATCTCTGAGCCATTGAAAATCTGACGGTGAATAAAACTGATAATTAAGCTTAAGTATTTTTTTTTTTTACTTTATATGGAAGTAAACATACTAATGGAATAAACACATACTGTTTGGTAACATTGTGGAGAATGTGTCTGAATTTTTTTAGCCACTGTGTATGTAAACGTATCAGTATAGTTGATTGAACCATTGTGTTCCTGCTCCAGGGTCTTCCACTGCCCCGAACTCTATAAACGTTTTCACAAACAGCACCACGAGTGGACCGCTCCCATTGGAGTCGTCTCAATCTACGCTCATCCTCTGGAACATGTGGTCAGTGTCGCGCTCCTGCCGCCCTCTCACACGACCTATTGATGAAGCCGAATCCTTCCAGGATTTGTCATCAGTTAAAGTTCCGGTTTCAAAATATTTGAAAGTAAATGAAATTACTTCAGAAAATAATTAAACATTTTGAAAACACTGAATGAAACAGATAATTCAGAAAATGATTCAGTGTTTCAAAACACTGGAAACACAAAATGAAACAGGCTTCAGGAGAATATTCACTGTTTCAAAACAATGCATACCCTGTGCTCATCTGTTCGTTCTCAGATTTGTTCCAAGTTTTGGGCATTTTGTTCTTGTTTTTTTTTTTTTTGTTTTTTTATTGTTTTTTTTTTTTAAACTCTTCCATAGATCTCCAACATGCTGCCAGTGGCCTTGGGTCCAGTGATCTTGGGTTCCCACCTGTCCACCACCTGCCTGTGGTATTGCCTGGCTCTGGTCAGCACCACCATCTCCCACTGTGGATACCACCTTCCTTTCCTGCCGTCCCCAGAATTCCATGACTTCCATCACCTGAGGCGAGTCCGTCTGTCCGTGGCACACTGGTCGTGGCCACATGTCTGATCTTTTTGGATTACTATACTAATCTGAGACGTTAGTTATTTTAATGATCTCACACTTTTGTAAGTAAACTCGAGACTCTTGTTTGCTCAGGAGAAGCTCACAGGGATGACTTTTGCATTGCTGAGACATATCATCTGTGCTGTGTTCCTTTTTTTTGGTTCAGATTTGTTGGTACTGACATTTCCCGTCTTGTTTCCAGGTTCAACCAGTGTTTCGGTGTCCTTGGGGTGTTGGACAGGCTTCACGGCACCGACACCAAGTTCAGACAGACCAAACAGTACGAACGGCACATCCTGCTCACCAACCTCACTCCGCTCTCCAAGAGCATCCCCGACTCGCCCAAGAAGTGCCAGTGACTTTTAACCTCAGGGCCATGCCTTGTCTATAGTATGCGGTCACAGTCAAAACTCGCGGAGATACCCGATCCACACCCAGTGATGATGATTAGGGTTTGATTCTTTTAATCGATGTGCAGCTGTGGAGACTCTGGACATATTTCACGTTGCCCATCTAGAAACGTTTTTAGCACTTTATGAAGCAGTTTTATTTGTGAATGTGGAGTCACATTCACAACGTACTCCGCTTTATGGAGCACGGTATGTTTAAAGGAGTTATGTATGGAATTGGTTTTTGTCTACTTTTTAGAGTTACACACATTTTTGGGCTTTTATGGTAAACATCACAAAAGTCCCACAATTCTATGACTCTGCACACCAGAAGATTTAAGTAAATCAGCTGATTTTCAGAAGTGGAGCCTCCAGGAATTTTTACTTGGTGTGTTGGACTACCAACAGGGGTGTTAAAGAAAGCACAATTCACTAGAATTAGCATATACTGTACGGTTATGCTAACTGCAGTTGACACTAGCGTATGTGGTCATGATCATTGCGATTGAAGCTAGTGGATTGTGTCGACCACAGTTAGCGCCAACCGCTCAACTAATATTGGCATCAGCTGCTGCTAGTATTAACTGTAGTTAGCATGTTTGCATATGCTAATGCTTACTGTAGGTAGCATTGTCTTTTATAATTGAATTTCAATTCTGTTTCATTGTGTGTAGGGCCCCATCATGACACAGCCACCCCAACACGCTTCACAAGAGCAGGTTCCAACAACAGTGCACCCGAATGGTCTGCCCTGCCTTCACTGTGCATGCGTCATTAGCCGCGGTTCACGGATTATCACCTCGTTTCTGCTTCAAACTGCACTCCAGTCATCATCTACCTCAGCGATACATATCTGAAGCTTTTGTACAACAATCATTTCCACATAAATTCAGCATTTTTCATCATAAGATGGAGGAAGCGATCAGAGCACTGCAGCTACACGAGCTACAAACTGATGCGTTCACTGTGTCTGTCATTTCAGTCACCAAGTATCATCTCGTTTCTGCTTAAAACTGACTTTAGAATGATTTAAGAGGTTTTACCTTGTCATCTGTTAATAATTCCATTAATCCATTTGATCTCTTTGGGTGAAGACTCCGTCTCAGACGAGCGGCGTGAGCCTCAAAATGACACATATGCAGTGGAGGCAGCGCGGACCCATTTTTAGGGGCTGACCGTTTGGTCTGCGACACCAGCATTGTAGGGCAGCGATGTGTTCTGGCCACCACAACATCAGTTAGCATAAGTAAGCACAAGGACTTTGTCAAGAAACCAATAAAGAAATAAAAGTGAGGAAATAACCAGTAAATTATAATGCAGTAATTCATTCATTCATTTTCTGCTGGTTATCCGAGTCCAGGTCCTGTGCCAGTAGACCAAGCAGTTCATCCCACGCTTCTCTGTCCTTGGTCAAGTCGTTTTAAGTCTTCTTGAAGGATCCCAAGGTGTTTCCAAGACCGCTGGAAAATATAATCCCTCCAGTGGATCTTCCTTGGTTCCTCCTCCCAGTTGGAAGTGCCTGGAAGACCACTGTAGGGAGACAACCGGGGGCATCAGAAAGGAGCCACCTGCTCAGGTGGCTCCTTTCAGTGTGAATAAGCAGCAGCTCTTCTCCAAGTCCCTCCCAGATACTCGAGCTTGGCCCAGCCTCACAGCAATAAGGTCATGTAATCATTATGTGCAAAATGTGCTTGTGTTGGGAATTTCCGACATATTGATTGATGGTTGTGTTTGAGCAACCAATGATCATTCTTCATAACTACATTTGCATGTAAATAAGCAAGCTTTTTTTCTCTTTTTTGGGGGCCTCATTTTGGTAGCAAAGATCAAATTCAGTTTATAAAGGGGTCAAAAGTTAAAGCTGCTCTAACTTTGGTAAAAAAAAAAAAAAAAAAAAGCAAATTTTTGGTTGAGCTAATAGGATTAAAAAAGGGAATCGTTTTGAGTATGTTGAATGCTTGGTCTTGAAAGTAATTATCAACAAGGATGGCAACCACTGGATTCTATGACATAGCTGTATTCAAAAATTTACATACGCTCATTGTGGGCATGACTCATGGTAATTTTGGGCCTTTTAATGCTCTGAGGGTTAGTAAGGGGGTTCACTTGTTCGAAGCGCCTTGAGGCAACTCTGTTGCGATTTGGCGCTATATAAATGAAAATAAATTAAAATTGAAAATTTACAGTTCTTTTGCCAGAATTGAATGATTGTACAGCATACATCGTTGACTTTTATCCTTCAACAGACTTATGCATTTTTTTCACGAGGAATTAAGTCATGAAAACAGCAAAGTGACCAATATAAGAGCCTGTATTTTAAAACAAAAGCCTGTGAGGTTGCTGCAGACCTGCCAAAAGTGACCAGTTTGTCCATCCTCAGACAGAAGATTCAAATCCAGACATTTTCTGTGTGCGTGACCCCAAACCCACAATTAACATGTTCATACTCTGGACAGAATAATCCAAAACACCAAACACAGCCAAGGCGGTCATTTAAATCCAAATAATTTCCCTGTTTTTCAGTATTTTGTGTCTGTCTGGTGCCAACAGTCACAGTAATTCCACCTCCAATAGTGTATCTTAAAGTTGCTCGAGTTAAAAAGCTCATAGTTGGATCTTGGGATCGAGCTACCATCTGTCCCAGCCCCTGCCTCTTGGCACCCCCTCGATGCTCTTAGCCGAGTGTGCTGCGAGGGTCCGAAGAGTTTACTTTGAAAAAATTAGTTTTCAAACCAGGCCTAGATACCCCAGCTAGATAAATAGGACTCCAGCTCTACTTTGTGGGTTTTCTTCTCTGAAATTGCCTTGTTTACATTTTCATTGCATGAAAATATCGCCCAGTCACAAATAGGTATGGGACAACACAGTACTGTGATGGGGGGCACAAGGCCTTTAGGCAAATACTGCATTTTTTAGATTTTGTTTCCCATCACTGCTTCAGGCCACCTGCTTTAAACAAACATGACAGAAAAACATCAGTCTAAGACCACATTTCCAAAACAGCAGTGTCATAAAAAAAAACAAAAAAACAAAGCACATTGCCATCATAAAAAAAGTCAGATTCCACTTTTTTTAAGCACCAGAATTTAGTTTCAGTCTTCCTTCATTAGCGGGAACAGCAGCAGTTAGTTTTATTAGTGTGTTGTCCGTGGGGATCCATGGGCTCTAGATTGGGTAATGTACAATAGGTAGCTAACATTTTATGCCAAGTTTCTATAAATGATTTGGAATGGTGTGTGACTCCAGAATGGAATTATCAACGTCCATTGTTCACTGTTGTTACATAATATCCTTAGTTTCTCCCAAAATATTTGTCCTATCAATGTTCCATTTTAGCAGCATTGATCCTTGACCCAAAATACATACCAAGCATATCAAACAGCAAATATCAGCTCTTCCCAGGTTGTCTGTGTTCGAAGGTACATATATATACACACACGCACAAGTACAGAGACCACTTTGCTTTTAATATATAGATTATTTACTGCCCCCCTGCTGGAATGACGTGTGAGTCCAAAATGGAATTATCAACATCCATTGTTCACTGTTAGCCATTATTCATAGGGTCTCCAAAAACATTAGTTCTGTGAACGTTGTGTTTTTACGGTGGTCATCCTTGACCCAAAACACAAACACAGCAAATGTCAGCTCTCCCTATACATGCTCACGCACAGACCACTTGGCATTTAATATAAAGATGAGCTACAGTCAGAGTGATTTTTATTGACACATTTGTGTTTAGCAACTTTTTTTTTTTTTTTTAAACCAACATTATTTCCAGCTTACTAGTTCCAGGCTCTCGTGCTGTGTTCACTTTGCACTCTCAGGAAACAGCCACACAAGATTTACACTTTTCAGTGTCACTTGCTAGAAACTCTTCAGAGTTAAATGTGGTTTTATATGTTAGACACATCAGTTGTAGAGATGTTCTTGTACTGAGGATGAACTTTGAAAAAATGTGATTTTGAAGGTTCCCTTGTGAATGTCAATGTTAAGACTCAACTGTTAAAAATAGTCATTTCTTCTCTGTGCTATGACTCAAAGCAGCATTGAGACAAGACCAAGTGCAGTCAGGTCCAGAAGTATCTGGATGTTTTTGTAATCATTTTGCCTGTGCACAGGGTTTGCCTTTTTTTTTTAAATACAATCCTTGTTTTTGTCAAAGTCATTGAATTAAAGCCCAAAGTACTTTCAACTCCATTATGGTGACAGAGAAAATTACAAAAAAGGTCACTGTACAAACTCAGGTCTGTGTAAAGGTTTGTTACAAATTTGAAACCCACTTCCACACATTTTCATGAAAAACCTGCAAATGTCAATCACATTATTTTCAGATCACTCTCACAAAATAATCACCAAAATATCCATGTTTGTTTTTTTGTCCGTTTTTTTGTTTATTAAACGAAAAGCATAATTACTACAAATTACAAATAACACTAACAGCGAATCCCATCAGCCTACAAAGCAGATATTTTGAATATTAAATGTTATAATACAGACATCTCATTCAAGTATTTTACATTTTTCCATTTTGTATTTTTTTTGTGTTCCTTTTAGTCCATTTTCATCTTTTTTTTCTCCTCATGACAAGCCTAGGATATTGTAATGTAATGAACTATTAACACGCTTTAATGGTTTATACACAGTTTGTTATTATTCATATGGCTTTATGGAATTTTGTTTTTTTTTTCCTCCGTCAGACGTCACAGCCATATTTACTCCTCTGAGCGATGTCACGAAGGCCACACGGGCGTCATCGCTCATTTATAGTCTTCCCCCCATCGCCCTTCTCTCCACTGTCCAAGTCTGTAAAACTGAGGAGCAAAGGCCGCAGCGCCCCCTGCAGTCTGTTTGGGGAGCTAGCAGCACGTCCCATTATAAATTCCCAAAAATCACCTGAACTCCCCCCCAAACAGCTGTTCAAAGTCACAATTAGGGGGCAGCAGGTGGCGCTCACATTCAGAGGGAGGATGATGTGCCTGTCACGGCAAGAAGGCCCTCTTGTAGCTGTTCGCCATGTCTGCAGACACACCAGCTCAATGAAATATAAAGAATCACTGATTTCCAGGAAATGCTTTCTGAGCATTTAGCTTTTTTTTGTTTGCATTTAAAACAGACCCAAAGCTCCCAGAAGCTAACAACAGAATAAGGGCAGGAAAAAAGCACAAACATACTGCTGACATTTAATGTTTCCAACCATTCTGAATTTCACGGCAAGAAAATGCACTGATGTGACGCCCTCTCTGACAGACCTCTCTGACCATCCATGTCAACTCCACCGGGACATCAACCAACAGGCCAAACGACAACGACAGAAAAAAGAAGCAACACTTTAGTGAAATGGGTGCATTGCCATCTGACTAGTTAAAAAAAAAAAATTTTTTTTGTGGAATCCTTCAGCTGCTTTTCAGGATTTTCACAGAAACCCAGTGTGATAAATATAGTGTCACATGTGTAATATGCATTTAAAACATTTTTTTTTAGTCTATTCCAATCTGCTGTTTGCATTTTTCCCATACAACCTTAAAGCCACACTGTGTAGGTTTTAGTGTCATCTAGTGGTGAGGCTGCAGAACACAGAATTTTGTGTCCCCTTCTTGTTTTCTGCTTCCTTGGTGGTGGAGGCTCATGCTTCCGTGTCCTCTCCTGTCATAAGCACTACGTGTTCTTAAATTTGTTTGCCTGTACCTGCAACCAGAGGAGACAGCGAAACAGGAGAGGAACCTTCTTTTTCCCTTCAGTCTTTTGGCTTCCCTGCAGTAAGTGAAAGGTGGACTAAGTATGTTCCTTTTTGAACACTGTGCATCAAGCAAAGTCAGGGGGTGGAGGGGTGGGGGGTGGGAACAATGCTCCTTTATAGATATGAAGGGCTCAATCTAAACTCAAGGAAATAATTTATGAATGTGCTATTCATGAATACCAGATTCCATTCATTCCAATAAATGGCCCTAAATCCTACAAACTGTAGCTTTTAAGGCTTTGTGTAATACACAGCTTTAACAAAATTGACACTTACCAGCAGTTTTCTGAGCAGATAATAAAGGTTGTAGCCAAACAGTTTCTGTGCCTGTTGGTTTAAATGGAAAAGATCTGTTGCTGGCCACATCCCCAACACAGATTATCTGGGCATGTCAGAGCAGTTTCATGGCTACAATGACAAAACACCCATTTGTCTGGGGGGAGAAATGTGAGCGGAAGATCACCTGAGCCGGAGGTGAAGGTGATCTTCCCAACTCATCCCATCCCCAACTCACTGGATCCTCCGCTCATACGAGTGGGTGTTTTGTTTTTATACCTCAGCCGTGACTGTATTTTTACAAAACTGATACGTTAAACAAGACTGGGGATCCATTTTGTGTGTAACTATTGTCCCTCCATCAACAAAGATGGCCAAAGGAAAGTAGTTCGGCACAACGTGGATCCAAAGCACCTGATACGGGGGGTCTGGATCCACTCGTAAACACGAGGATCCACATCCAGCTGAGGTATAAATTTTATTTTCTCTGAGCACAGATTGGTTTCATTTATTTAACTGTAAAAGGCAGATTAAAAACATTTTACACCAATAAGATGTTAAGGTTTTTTGACAATATGATAACATTCCCTTTAGTGTGACGTTCCCGTTCCTGAAATCCAGAGATGCTTTTACACAAATCCTCATCACCATGATAACAACACACTCTGGAACACTGCAAATTAAAATAAAATAAGAATTAAAGGATGAAAAACCATTAATTAAAAAAGTACATACATGTGTAAGACAAATATATCATCTGTTCTATTAAAACAACAAAAAATACCAAGTAGCAGGGAGGCACAGCTGCTTGTCTCCATCTGTCAAATTCACATTTGTATGTGTGGAAGAAGATCAAACTGAGCCTCTGCGCTGAAAGTGGATTAAGTGACCCATGCTGGATTATCAGAGCTGAGGAGCAGAAGAGTGATGACTGAAATCTGAGGCCAGGTGTGGAGCTGCGTGTGTTCACCGCTACACCTGCACTCGTGCGTGGCAAACGGGATGAGGCGGAGAGGTGCCACAGGCCTTCTTAGGCATCTTGACATCTGAGCCACACCAACCCAGAGCACCCACGGCACGGCGACCCTCATCGCTTCTTCAAGTAATCCAGATCAAGGATTCCAGTCCTGCAGAGTCACTGATGGTGGACTGATGGATGGAGAGCAAATGCATGGATGCAGGTGGAGGTAGAAGCACCCAAACAGTCATCATCAGGGTGGGGTGGGGCAGGTGTGTGTGTGTGACACTACTCCCACTGAAACAATCCACTCAACTGCAGGCTTTCATTCTTTTTTTTTTTTACGGCGTCAAACCTTCACCAGGCGCAAATGTTTCTGCACAAAAAGCTACAAACAGGGGTAGAAGTTCGGGACATGTAACAGGCCAAATGACACTTGGAAGACAGATTCAAAAAGGTGATGGATGGAAAACATTTCGGCAGACACGGCACCATCTAGTGGCCCCTGCTGAAAGCCAGATGTACAGGTTGATTTCAACGCTGTGCGGTGATAAGGTGGTGGGCGAGTTAGAAGCGCTAAAACCATTAAAATAAGGCAACTTTAAATGATCATGTCCATATTGAGGGTTGGTACGAGTCTCTTCCTCTGCTTTTACCATTTGCTTGATATTATTTTCCCTCAACGTCCAGCAATAAAGAATTTTATTTTTTTGAGTTTCAAGCCCCACCGCAGAGCACGGGGGCCTCCACAGTCACTCGGTTTCAAACCACTTTGGTCCAGTTAGATGTAAGCAGAAGCGTGGCCTCTAGGGGCCGCCATTGTGGCTTTCAAACGCTTCATCTCATTCACATTATTTCCAAGTCTCCAATCTCAAGACATGCTGAAGAAATATTAATCACAACTGTGAGATCTGGGCGAGGAATCAAAAATATTTCAGCCAGTGAAGATCAAAGAGGGGCCCCAGTTAGAGAAAGAGAGAAACAGGAAGTCAGCACAATTTCCAACTGCTTTCTTTGAGCGAGAGAGAGAGAGAGAGAGAGAGAGAGAGAGAGAGAGAGAGAGAGAGAGAGAGAGAGAAGCTTGTAAACCATCTGCCGTGTCAACTGGAAACAGTCTGTAGGTGCTTAATCCAGTTCTGCTGTTTTCAGTACAGAGAGGAGGGAAAATAAAGCACTGCAAGAAAGTGAGCCAAGTAATTATTTTTTCTTCCCAAATTCTCTCTGACAATTTGCCAAAAAAAAAAAAAAAAAAAAAAAAATCTCATGCTCAAATCAAATTCCAACAGCCCCTCCCTCTTCTTGTGGCACTGAGAAAACTGGCAACTTGCAAATGTGGTTGACCTGATGATCCCTATGGGCCGGTGGAGTTACTTCAGTGTCTTGGTGCCTTTTGCAGAAGTGGCAGCGGCAGCAGTGGCGCCTGCTTTTTGGCTGCTGGGTTTGGCATCGTCCTTGGAGGTGAGGGCGGAGCTTTGGCCCGAGGTGGCCTGGTTGTGAGGGCGGTTGGAGGGCTGAGACGGGTGACGGCGGCGTCCTTCGCCACTGGACGAGTGTCTCCTCCGGCCTCCATCATCCATTGGGGGCTGGAAGAAAGAAGAAAGCGGAATAAGCCAACAGAGCAGAGAACAGTGACAAATGCTCCGGTTGGTGACCAGAGCAGGTGCTCACGCAATTGAGCCTGGTCTCCTAGTGTTGGACCTTCCTCTTGTGGGGTGACGTGTTGCAAGTCGGCGCTATGTAAATAAAACTGATTTTGGAATTGAAATATTAAAACAGACAGTCACTGTTACAGTGTAACAGTTTTGATGTACATATGTAAAAATAATGTAGGAAACACTTTCACTTTTAAAGTCATCACTGTTCATAAATCAAACATGAACAATGATGTTACAGATTTATAGTACATACACTAATCATAGACACCCAGAAATCTCATCCACTAAATGCACATGCTTGGAGAGACTACAAACAAGAGGACGTAAAAGCTCAGCGGACAGAGGGAGTGTTTCTTCATTCTCCGCACACTTATCACCTTAAACTGCTTAATCTTTACATAAAAAAAATTGTTGTTGGCTGCTGTATTAATGTGTAAAATGTCACTTATGGTATCTTTAAACAATTTTTTTTCCAGATATGACAACCATGCACAATTTAGAATGTTCTACTTACGTCGATTCTGAAATCTTCTAGACGTTTGAACTTTCCAAGGTACTCGTGCAGCTTGGGGTCGATCTCCAGGTTCTTGGCTTTAGAATATTTAAGGAAAGCCCAAAACTTCTCCAGCCCATAAAGCTGACCTAAGAAGACAGAGAAATACAGACGAGTGTTGCAACAACGGCATTTTTTTTTACTCTGATTAATAGAGGAGCCAGCTGTGCCTCTCTTTGGGTAATAGTGGAGTCAGGTCCAAAACGAGCTAGACAGGGACACAGTTACTCTCATTTTGTCCATCCAATACAGCTTACTGGAGCAGAAAATAATGACTGTGGGCTCAAAGAGCAGACTTGACTCAGAAGGCATTTCGCTGCAGTCGACAACGCAATAATGTGTGTGTAGTGCTCTCAACACTGACGGCATAATTCACTTTCTTATGAGTATTCTGTTAGGTGCCATGTGATTCATGTAATAGGAGCGGTCCCTTTAAGAGTTCGGGTGACGTGCTCTTTTTTTTTTTGCCTGTCTTTCTGTTGGCGCGCGGCGCCATGTTTGTAGTCCATATATTCTGACGGCGACATGTTGGTAGTCTGTTAATAAACTCGACTCAAGGAGTCTTAATGAGAGAAGTTTCGGCTCGTCTTTTCATCAGAAGACAACTTTTACACTGGTGACCCCGATGTTTGTCTGCTGGACGTATCCAGATCGTCATGACTGCCAACGCTGTGTCTCTCAAGCAACCCGAATTCTGTGAATCTTCTGCTTCGGCCTGGTTTGCTCAGACTGAAGCATCAGATCTCCACTGACAAAACTAAATACTACTACGTAGTATCTGCCCTCGGAAGTTCTACGGCATCAAGAGTGGTGAGCCTTCTTAAAAGTCCTCCTCTGACGGACAAGTATGAAACTCTGAAGGAATACTTACTTCGAACATTCGAACTGTCTGACGCTGAGAGGGCCAATAGGCTTTTCGGTCTTCAAGGGCTCGGTGACAGCAAGCCTTCAGAGCTAATGGACAGAATGCTCGACCTGCTTGGCGACAACAAGCCGGATTTCCTTTTCCTCCACCTTTTCCTACGCCAACTGCCTGCTCATGTGAGAGCTGCTTTGGCCAACACCGCCAGCACTGATTGCAGAGCACTGGCTGCTGAGGCTGACAAGTGTTTCCTGGCGAGTCAGCAACCCTGCGCAGCCGCCCTTCTCCCTGCTGGTGTTGTATCAGAGGTACCAGATGATCATATGCTCATCGCAGCAGCAGCCCCGCGTCGGCAGCGGTCTTCAGGTGCTTATACCACGCCAGGTTTGGCCCCAAGGCCAAACAATGCCGTTCTCCATGCAGCTTCAGTGGAGTGGGAAACGCCACGGCCGGCGCTCACTAGTGGCCATGAGCGTCGGCCATGCCGGCAGGCTGCTCTTCATCCATGACTCCGTCTCTGGCCGACGTTTCCTCTGCGACACAGGGGCACAGCGGAGTCTACTGCCTGCTTCACAGGTGGACGTGGTAGCTGACACCCACGGCCCCCCCATGGAAGCCGCCAATGGTAGCCCCATCCGTATGTACGGCACAAGGCATGTTGAACTGTGTTTTGGGGGCCAATGCTTTAGCTGGGACTTTGTGACTGCCAAAGTAGCTGTTCCCCTCTTAGGGTCAGACTTTTTGTGTGCATATGGACTGTTGGTGGACGTTAAAAATCAGCGCTTGATCGACGCCGTCACTTTCTGTTCGTATGCATGCTTCCTCAACGACTCCGATGCACTGCACTTCTCCAGCCTGCTCTCTGTCACGGACAGTTTCCAGCGTCTGCTCGCCGAGTTCCCAGCACTCACACAGCCCACTTTCTCCTCTTCCACGGCCAAGCACGGTGTCGAGCATCACACTGACACCACTGGCCCACCTGTATATGCCCGCGCTCGACGCCTCGAGCCGAACAAGCTTGCCGTGGCCAAGACAGAGTTCGAGTCCATGGAGCGCCTGGGGATTGTTCGTCGCTCCAACAGTCCTTGGGCCTCCCCCCTGCACCTCGTCCCCAAGCCGGGGGGGGGGGGGGGGGCTGGCGCCCTTGCGGGGACTACCGACGGCTCAACAACGCGACAACGCCTGACCGCTATCCAGTAACGCACATCCAGGATTTTTCAGCGCACCTGGCTGGTAAGGTCATTTTTTCAAAAGTGGACCTGATCAGAGGATACCATCAAGTGCCCGTACACCCTCTTGACATCCCAAAAACAGCTGTGATCACGCCGTTTGGTTTGTTTGAGTTCCTGCGCACCCCGTTTGGCCTCAAGAATGCTGCTCAAACTTTCCAGCGGCTCATGGACTTTGTGTTACGGGATCTGCCTTTCGTGTTTGTGTACCTTGACGACATCCTGGTGGCCAGTTCATCACCTTCAGAGCACCTTTCGCACCTACGCACTCTGTTCGAGCGACTTGCCGAGCACGGGCTCATCATCAATTCAGCCAAGTGCCAGTTCGGCCTGTCCACCATAGACTTTCTGGGGCACAGAGTCACAAAGGACGGGGTCGTTCCTCTTCCGTCAAAAGTGGAGGCCATCACCACTTTCCCACGCCCACTCACTGTCAAAGCCTTACAGGAGTTCCTAGGCATGGTTAACTTCTACCACCGTTTTCTCCCCAGGGCCACCCAAATCATGCGGCCCTTGTACGAGGCTCTGAAAGGCGGCAAGCCTAAGCACACTGTGGGCTGAAGCCCGGAAAGAGACAAGGCTTTTGCAGACGCTAAGACAGCCCTGGCTAAAGCCGCCATGTTGGCCCATCCCTCCTCCTCCGCTCCAATCGCACTTACCACGGACGCCTCAGACTATGCAGTCGGTGCGGTTTACGAGCAGTGGGTGGATAATGCCTGGCAGCCTCTCGCCTTTTTCAGCAGGCAGTTGCGTCCCAGTGAACGGAAGTATAGCACCTTCAATCGGGAGCTACTTGGGGTGTACCTCGCCATCCGACACTTTCGTTCACTGCTGGAGGGACACAAGTTCACCGTTTTTGTGGACCACAAGCCTCTGACTTTTGCCATGTCCAAAGTCACTCAGCCATGGTTGGGCAGGCAACAGCGACAGCTGACTTACATTTCGGAGTTCACGACGGACATTGCACAACTTTCTGGAAAGCACAACCATGTCGCAGATTGCCTCTCCCGCGCTGTTGCGGGGGCGGTCCACCTTGGCCTGGACTACGACAGCATGGCAGCAGAGCAGGCCACAGACCCGGACGTGCAGGTTTGCTGTTCATCCGTTACTGGGCTGCAGCTGCAGGATGTGGCATTTGGCGACGCTGGCACCACTCTGCTTTGCGACGTCTCCATGGGCTCTCCTAGGCTGGCTGTGCCTGTGAAGTGGAGGCGACCTGTTTTTGACGCCATCCATGGCCTCTCACACCCTGGAACCAAGGCCTCACAATGGCTGGTGGCAGCCAAGTTTGCGTGGCATGGTCTCAAAAAGGACGTGACAGACTGGGCGAACACCTGTGTAGCGTGCCAACGTGCCAAAGTACACCGCCACACTAAAGCGCCACTGGAACAGTTTCGAGTGCCGGAACGACGTTTCGACCACGTCAACATCGACCTCGTTGGCCCGCTTCCGCCTTCCCAGGGTTACACTCATCTACTCACTATGGTCGACAGGACCACACGGTGGGCAGAGGCACCTCCACCGCACCACGGCCTACCACCCCCAGACTAATGGCCTCTGCGAACGTTTTCACAGATCGATGAAAGCCTCCCTGCCTGCAAGCCTGAAGGACAGTTCCTGGTCTGACAAGCTCACATGAGTAATGCTGGGCATCAGGACAGCACCGAAGGAAGACCTTCGCGCCTCCTCCGCAGAGCTGGTCTATGGTCAGCCATTACGGGTCCCCGGGGATTTCGTCCCTAACACCACGGCCCCTTGGTCAGCCACATTCCAGCGCTCCAGCCTGTTGGATAATGCCAGGCTGTTTGCTCCACTTCCTACTTCGTGTCACGATTTGCCGAACTCTCACGTCCCCAGTAGCCTACAGCCTGCTGGCTATGTTTTCATTCGAGCAGATGGTCACCACTGACCTCTCCGCCCACCTTACGAGGGCCCTTTCCGTGTCGTGGAAACTGGGAACAAGCACTTTGTGGTAGACATTGGGGGCAAACCGGAGTGTATTTCTGTGGACCGCCTTAAGCCAGCTCACCTAGATCTGGCCACGCCAGTTGAGTTGGCGCAACCCCCGAAACGAGGACGGCCTCTGACTAGGCCCCCTTTGCCTGTTCCCCCCGCCCCTCGACCATGCCGCAGGGGAGCCCCGCAGACAGCCACTGAAGGGGCGGTTCCGCCTTCTCCCATACAGCGGAGCCGCACTGGACGTTTGATTCGCCCCCCCATGCCGTTGATACATTTATTTTCTCTCCTTTTCTTTTTATGTTCAGGTGTCCTGTTAAAGTGAATTCAGAGGGGGCATGTGTAGTGCTCTCAACACTGACGGCATAATTCACTTTCTTATGAGTATTCTGTTAGGTGCCATGTGATTCATATAATAGGAGCGGTCCCTTTAAGAGTTCGGGTGACGTGCTCTTTTTTTTTTGCCTGCCTTTCTGTTGGCGCGCGGCGCCATGTTTGTTTGTTTTTTTTCTCTGGGCCCCTCCCCAATCAGACCAGGAGTGACATGTTTAGCCGCATGTTCTCCTTGAATTGCTGGCTGTCTGAGTGGTGTCCAAAAAATGAGGTGGGCTTCATAGATAATTGGCAAAGCTTCTGGGGAAAACCTGGTCTTGTTAGGAGAGACGGCATCCATCCCACTTTGGATGGAGCAGCTCTCATTTCTAGAAATCTGGCCAATTTTCTTAAATCCTCCAAACCGTGACTATCCAGGGTTGGGACCAGGAAGCAGAGTTGTAGTCTTACACACCTCTCTGCAGCTTCTCTCCCCCTGCCATCCCCTCATTACCCCATCCCCGTAGAGACGGTGCCTGCTCCCAGACTACCAATAACCAGCAAAAATCTATTTAAGCATAAAAATTCAAAAAGAAAAAATAATATAGCACCTTCAACTGCACCACAGACTAAAACAGTTAAATGTGGTCTATTAAACATTAGGTCTCTCTCTTCTAAGTCCCTGTTGGTAAATGGTATAATAATTGATCAACATATTGATTTATTCTGCCTTACAGAAACCTGGTTACAGCAGGATGAATATGTTAGTTTAAATGAGTCAACACCCCCGAGTCACACTAACTGTCAGAATGCTCGTAGCACGGGCCGGGGCGGAGGATTAGCAGCAATCTTCCATTCCAGCTTATTAATTAATCAAAAACCCAGACAGAGCTTTAATTCATTTGAAAGCTTGACTCTTAGTCTTGTCCATCCAAATTGGACGTCCCAAAAACCAGTTTTATTTGTTATTATCTATCGTCCACCTGGTCGTTACTGTGAGTTTCTCTGTGAATTTTCAGACCTTTTGTCTGACTTAGTGCTTAGCTCAGATAAGATAATTATAGTGGGCGATTTTAACATCCACACAGATGCTGAGAATGACAGCCTCAACACTGCATTTAATCTATTATTAGACTCTATTGGCTTTGCTCAAAAAGTAAATGAGTCCACCCACCACTTTAATCATATCTTAGATCTTGTTCTGACTTATGGTATGGAAATAGAAGACTTAACAGTATTCCCTGAAAACTCCCTTCTGTCTGATCATTTCTTAATAACATTTACATTTACTCTGATGGACTACCCAGCAGTGGGGAATAAGTTTCATTACACTAGAAGTCTTTCAGAAAGCGCTGTAACTAGGTTTAAGGATATGATTCCTTCTTTATGTTCTCTAATGCCATATACCAACACAGTGCAGAGTAGCTACCTAAACTCTGTAAGTGAGATAGAGTATCTCGTCAATAGTTTTACATCCTCATTGAAGACAACTTTGGATGCTGTAGCTCCTCTAAAAAAGAGAGCTTTAAATCAGAAGTGCCTGACTCCGTGGTGTAACTCACAAACTCGTAGCTTAAAGCAGATAACCCGTAAGTTGGAGAGGAAATGGCGTCTCACTAACTTAGAAGATCTTCACTTAGCCTGGAAAAAAGAGTCTGTTGCTCTATAAAAAAGCCCTCCGTAAAGCTAGGACATCTTTCTACTCATCACTAATTGAAGAAAATAAGAACAACCCCAGGTTCTTTTCAGCACTGTAGCCAGGCTGACAAAGAGTCAGAGCTCTATTGAGCTGAGTATTCCATTAACTTTAACTAGTAATGACTTCATGACTTTCTTTGCTAACAAAATTTTAACTATTAGAGAAAAAAATTACTCATAACCATCCCAAAGACGTATCGTTATCTTTGGCTGCTTTCAGTGATGCCGGTATTTGGTTAGACTCTTTCTCTCCGATTGTTCTGTCTGAGTTATTTTCATTAGTTACTTCATCCAAACCATCAACAGTTTATTAGACCCCATTCCTACCAGGCTGCTCAAGGAAGCCCTACCATTATTTAATGCTTCGATCTTAAATATGATCAATCTATCTTTGTTGGTTGGCTATGTACCACAGGCTTTTAAGGTGGCAGTAATTAAACCATTACTTAAAAAGCCATCACTTGACCCAGCTATCTTAGCTAATTATAGGCCAATCTCCAACCTTCCTTTTCTCTCAAAAATTCTTGAAAGGGTAGTTGTAAAACAGCTAACTGATCATCTGCAGAGGAATGGTCTATTTGAAGAGTTTCAGTCAGGTTTTAGAATTCATCATAGTACAGAAACAGCATTAGTGAAGGTTACAAATGATCTTCTTATGGCCTCGGACAGTGGACTCATCTCTGTGCTTGTTCTGTTAGACCTCAGTGCTGCTTTTGATACTGTTGACCATAAAATTTTATTACAGAGATTAGAGCATGCCATAGGTATTAAAGGCACTGCGCTGCGGTGGTTTGAATCATATTTGTCTAATAGATACAATTTGTTCATGTAAATGGGGAATCTTCTTCACAGAATAAAGTTAATTATGGAGTTCCACAAGGTTCTGTGCTAGGACCAATTTTATTCACTTTATACATGCTTCCCTTAGGCAGTATTATTAGACGGTATTGCTTAAATTTTCATTGTTACGCAGATGATACCCAGCTTTATCTATCCATGAAGCCAGAGGACACACACCAATTAGCTAAACTGCAGGATTGTCTTACAGACATAAAGACATGGATGACCTCTAATTTCCTGCTTTTAAACTCAGATAAAACTGAAGTTATTGTACTTGGCCCCACAAATCTTAGAAACATGGTGTCTAACCAGATCCTTACTCTGGATGGCATTACCCTGACCTCTAGTAATACTGTGAGAAATCTTGGAGTCATTTTTGATCAGGATATGTCATTCAAAGCGCATATTAAACAAATATGTAGGACTGCTTTTTTGCATTTACGCAATATCTCTAAAATCAGAAAGGTCTTGTCTCAGAGTGATGCTGAAAAACTAATTCATGCATTTATTTCCTCTAGGCTGGACTATTGTAATTCATTATTATCAGGTTGTCCTAAAAGTTCCCTAAAAAGCCTTCAGTTAATTCAAAATGCTGCAGCTAGAGTACTGACGGGGACTAGAAGGAGAGAGCATATCTCACCCATATTGGCCTCTCTTCATTGGCTTCCTGTTAATTCTAGAATAGAATTTAAAATTCTTCTTCTTACTTATAAGGTTTTGAATAATCAGGTCCCATCTTATCTTAGGGACCTCGTAGTACCATATCACCCCAATAGAGCGCTTCGCTCTCAGACTGCAGGCTTACTTGTAGTTCCTAGGGTTTGTAAGAGTAGAATGGGAGGCAGAGCCTTCAGCTTTCAGGCTCCTCTCCTGTGGAACCAGCTCCCAATTCAGATCAGGGAGACAGACACCCTCTCTACTTTTAAGATTAGGCTTAAAACTTTCCTTTTTGCTAAAGCTTATAGTTAGGGCTGGATCAGGTGACCCTGAACCATCCCTTAGTTATGCTGCTATAGACGTAGACTGCTGGGGGGTTCCCATGATGCACTGTTTCTTTCTCTTTTTGCTCTGTATGCACCACTCTGCATTTAATCATTAGTGATCGATCTCTGCTCCCCTCCGCGGTGTGTCTTTTTCCTGGTTCTCTCCCTCAGCCCCGACCAGTCCCAGCGGAAGACTGCCCCTCCCTAAGCCTGGTTCTGCTGGAGGTTTCTTCCTGTTAAAAGGGAGTTTTTCCTTCCCACTGTAGCCAAGTGCTTGCTCACAGGGGGTCGTTTTGACCGTTGGGGTTTTACATAATTATTGTATGGCCTTGCCTTACAATATAAAGCGCCTTGGGGCAACTGTTTGTTGTGATTTGGCGCTATATAAAAAAAATTGATTGATTGATTGATTGATGTTTGTAGTCCATATATTCTTACGGCGACATGTTGGTAGTCTGTTAATAAACTCGACTCAAGGAGTCTTAATGAGAGAAGTTTCGGCTCGTCTTTTCATCAAAAGACAACTTCTACATGTGTGTATAAATACTTATGAACCCGTTCATGTGTGTGTGTACAACCCCTGGCAAAAATTACGAGGATGGATGTTCCTTCAGTTGTTTAATTTTGTAGAAAAAAAATCAGATCACAGACATGACACAAAACTAAAATTTCAAATGGCAACTTTCTGGCTTTAAGAAACACTATAAGAAATCAGGAAAAAAAAAAACTGTGGCAGTCAGTAACGGTTACTTTTTTAGACCAAGCAGAGGGGAAAAAAAATATGGAATCACGCAATTCTGAGGAAAAAATTATGGAATCATGAAAAACAAAAAAAACGCTCCAACACATCACTAGTATTTTGTTGCACCACCTCTGGCTTTTATAACAGCTTGCAGTCTCTGAGGCATGGACTTAATGAGTGACAAACAGTACTCTTCATCAATCTGGCTCCAACTTTCTCTGATTGCTGTTGCCAGATCAGCTTTGCAGGTTGGAGCCTTGTCATGGACCATTTTCTTCAACTTCCACCAAAGATTTTCAATTGGATTAAGATCCGGACTATTTGCAGGCCATGACATTGACCCTATGTGTCTTTTTGCAAGGAATGTTTTCACAGTTTTTGCTCTATGGCAAGATGCATTATCATCTTGAAAAATAATTTCATCATCCCCAAACATCCTTTCAACTGATGGGTTAAGAAAAGTGTCCAAAATATCAATGTAAACTTGTGCATTTATTGATGATGTAACGACAGCCATCTCCCCAGTGCCTTTACCTGACATACAGCCCCATATCATCAATGACTGTGGAAATTTACATGTTCTCTTCAGGCAGTCATCTTTATAAATCTCATTGGAACGGCACCAAACAAAAGTTCCAGCATCATCACCTTGCCCAATGCAGATTCGAGATTCATCACTGAATATGACTTTCATCCAGTCAGCCACAGTCCACGATTGCTTTTCCTTAGCCCATTGTAACCTTGTTTTTTTCTGTTTAGGTGTTAATGATGGCTTTCGTTTAGCTTTTCTGTATGTAAATCCCATTTCCTTTAGGCGGTTTCTTACAGTTCAGTCACAGACGTTGACTCCAGTTTCCTCCCATTCGTTCCTCATTTGTTTTGTTGTGCATTTTCGATTTTTGAGACATATTGCTTTAAGTTTTCTGTCTTGATGCTTTGATGTCTTCCTTGGTCTACCAGTATGTTTGCCTTTAACAACCTTCCCATGTTGTTTGTATTTGGTCCAGAGTTTAGACACAGCTGACTGTGAACAACCAACATCTTTTGCAACATTGCGTGATGATTTACCCTCTTTTAAGAGTTGATAATCCTCTCCTTTGTTTCAATTGACATCTCTCGTGTTGGAGCCATGATTCATGTCAGTCCACTTGGTGCAACAGCTCTCCAAGGTGTGATCACTCCTTTTTAGATGCAGACTAACGAGCAGATGTGATTTGATGCAGGTGTTAGTTTTGGGGATGAAAATTTACAGGGTGATTCCATAATTTATTCCTCAGAATTGAGTGAGTCCATATTTTTTTCCTCTCTGCTTGGTCTAAAAAAGTAATCGTTACTGAGTCCATATTTTTTTCCCTCTGCTTGGTCTAAAAAAGTAACCGTTACTGACTGCCACAATGTTTTTTCTTGATTTCTTATAGTGTTTCTTAAAGCCAGAAAGTTGCCATTTGAAATGACTTTAGTTTTGTGTCATGTCTGTGATCTGCTTTTTTTCTACAAAATTAAACAACTGAATGAACATCCTCCGAGGCCGGTGATTC
This sequence comes from Thalassophryne amazonica, assembly GCF_902500255.1. Lineage (NCBI taxonomy): Eukaryota > Metazoa > Chordata > Actinopteri > Batrachoidiformes > Batrachoididae > Thalassophryne > Thalassophryne amazonica. Next base: position 40,339,299 of record NC_047111.1, on the reverse strand, counting down.
CATCATTTTTGCCAGGGGTTGTATTATGAGACAGGACGTGTGTGTTTCTCTTACCAGCCTCATAGTCTTTGATCGTCTCTTCCTGGAAGTCTTTAAAGATTTCAGCCCTGAACTTCTTCTCCAGTCCGTAGCTGTAGTACCTGAACAGGCACTCCAAACCGTACCTGCAACATGCACAATAGGACAGAAATCACCAGTGGTAAACATTTTGGCTCTCATTTACCAAGATCCCATATAACAACTACAAAAAAACGTGTGAGCGTTCCAAACTTTGGTGCGTTGGCATGGTCAATATTTTGCCGGTGATTTACTAAGCTTAATTGCGCAAATGTCAGTGGGTGGGAGTGTGACACAGACAGCAGTATGTAAATGAGGATTCTGTGTGTGTTAATGACGCTTAGTGCAAAATAAAATGAATGAAAAAACACTAAACTAGATCCTTGTCATTTGATATTTAAATTTATAAACAAGAGAAAAGGGCCTTAAATTTTGATGTGCGTCACTGGTCCTTTGAGGTCAAGAGGTTCCAAACAGTCCAACACAAACTTTAAATACCAATCCAATCCAATCCAAAATACTGCAAATGTCTGTAGATGTCTTACGGCGTACTGGATTTGGGGTTTCGTGTGTTCAAGAATGAACACCATCAGTAACCTTGATCAAATTGTTGTCTGTCACCAAAACAAACCCCACCATTTTTGCTTTTAAACTAAGCGCCGTTGCAGGGTCAAAGGTTGCGAGAGTGCTAGTGTGAGCGTGCGATCCATCAACGCTTGACTGCTGCATGCACGCAAACTCAACGCATTGTGTTTTTACATTAAGGTGATCGTGGCATGCAATGGTGCAAAACGTATGGAACCAAAATTGCACGGTAGATGGGAAAAAAATGCAAATGGGACAAATGATCACGTGACATACAAACTACCAATCAAATGACAAGGATTTATTTAGGTGTTATATAAAAAGACATGAGAAATGTCAATTGTATTTAGGCTGTGTATGTTTCATTCTTTTAAAAATAGGTCACTGTAAATTAATGCTTAATCGCTGTGTTTTCTGTGTTCAATTTGCTTATTGAGTTTAAATAAAGAAATTTTACCCAAAGAGCTCACAGGGAATGACTGAATCAGATGCTTGTATGTCTGCATTGATCGCACAACACTGGCTAAGTCAGCACCAAGGTTTCAAATGCACTAAGTTACAGACGTTATCGCAGCCCCTGAAATTGTTTTGGCTTTGATATATTAGTGTTGTGCTTTGTGAGATATGGTGTTTGCACACAAATTTTTTATTTTTTATTTTTTAAACAGATGCAGTTACAGTGTGTCAAACGTACGAAACACATGAAAACGTACAACATGGTTGGTTTGTGACCCTAAAATAAGCCTGGATCCACTTTTTGGAACAGTCTGTCTTCAGCCAAGTGGGCTGGGCCCAGCTCCGCCACAGACACATGGGACTAGTCAAGGACCAAGGACCAGTGAGGCCAGTCACAGACAAGCAGATTCATTTACATAACCTTGAGCCCTCTTCCGTTGATTGGTGGAAGAAAAAGTGCTTTAACATTAACAGAAGTCTTACCTGTATCCTTCTTTCCCATCCTCGACCACCAGCTGCCTGAACTCCTCATACATCTTCTTGTTGAAGTGATCCCTCAAGAAAAACGACCAGAAGCGGAACAGCGTGTTCATCTCCTGCGACTGGCCGATTCCCAGACGCTTCCGCTCTGTAATTGGCAAAGACGACAGAGACAAAAGGCTCATTTAGAAACAAACTGTGCTGGACTAGAGAGTGCTACAAACAAAAATATTCAGTCTACCAAGGAGGCCTTAAGGAGGAGAACAGATGGTGCAGAAGTTATAAGTACATTAGTATTTTCTTTTACGGCCAGTTTATAGCGTGAGTCAGCCAGCATTAGCAGAAGCAGTTGATAAACACTTTACATTGTATGTTGCGCATACAAATACAAGCAGCAACATGTCCACAGACAGCAATAGGACAGTACTGTATGATTTATTAAGTTAGACATAAAAAATTCAGAAGTGCTAAAAACATGAAAACTACAGCTTTCAATGCTGTTGCTTCCGGGAGCAGCCATGTTGGTTTATGAACTCAAGAATGCGCGAGATTCAAGTTGGAATTCTGACTTCATGGTTCGTAACTGAGAAATTCTGGAAAGCGCCATAAGAATGGGTGTATTTGTGAAGTTTTCCAACGATGATACAGAAAAATGAAAACCTTAAAAAAAAAATAAAAATAAAAAAATGAAAAATTAGAGTGCCAAGGGCACTGTGGATTATCGGCTCAAATAAGGCCCAAGGCAAAATGGCCATTTTCGGCATAAAAATGGTCACCATTTCCAAACGAACGAACAAATGACTATATTTTTTTTACGCGAAATATGTTACATCCTTGACAAATTAGAAAATAATTAGACAGTTTTTGAGAAAATCGCCTTTAAGTGCTCAAAACTGCTATTTTCGGCATAAAAATGGCCGTCATTTCGAAAAGAACGAATCTCCGAATACGACTTTTATACAGGAATAATGTCAATGACCCACCCTGGAGCCAGGCCTGGGGTTGGGGCTCGCGCGCGAGCGCCTGGTGGTTGGGCCTTAGCCCATGCCCGAAAGAGCGACGTGGGCCCGCCCTCCTGCGGGTTCACCACCTGCAGAGGGGACCATAGGGGTCGGGTGCAGAGAGGATTGGATGGCGGTCGGCCCGGCAGCCCGGTCCATGCTCACAGCCCCTGGCTGTTGGGACATGGAATGTCACCTCGCTAGGGGGGAAGGAGCCAGAGCTTGTGCGGGAGGTTGAGAGACACCAACTAGAGATAGTTGGGCTCAACTCCACGCACAGCTTGGGCTCTGGTACCCAACTCCTGGAGAGGGGCTGGATGCTTCATTTTTCTGGCATTGCCCACGGGTAGAGGCGGAGAGTTGGGGTTGCATTGCTTATTGCGCCCCAGCTCAGTCGCCACGTGTTGGAGTTCACTCCGGTGAACGAGAGGGTCGCGTCCCTACGCCTTCGGGTCGGGGACAGTTTTCTCACCGTTGTCTCGGCCTACGGGCCAAGCAGCAGTGCAGAGTACCCGACCTTCCTGGAGTCCCTGGGAGGGGTACTAGATAGCGCTCCAACTGGGGACTCCATTGTTCTCCTGGGGGATTTCAACGCCCACGTGGGCGGCGACAGTGAGACCTGGAGGGGGTGATCGGGAAGCACGGCCTCCCCGATCTGAACCAGAGTGATGTTCAGTTGTTGGACTTCTGTGCTAGTCACAGTTTGTCCATTACGAACACCATGTTCGAGCACAAGGGTGTCCTTAAGTGCACGTGGCACCAGGACACCCTGAGCCGGAGGTCGATGATCGACTTTGTAGTCGTATCATCTGACCTTCGGCCATGTGTCTCGGACACTCAAGTGAAGAGAGGGGCAGAGCTGTCGACCGATCCCCACCTGGTGGTGAGTTGGATCTGCTGGGAGGGGAGGAAGCCGGTCAGACCTGGCAGGCCCAAACGTATCGTGAGGGTCTGCTGTGAACGACTGGCGGAACCCTCTGTCAGCGAGGTCTTCAACTCCCACCTCCGGGAGAGCTTCTCCCAGATCCCGGAGGAGGTTGGAGACATGGAGTCCGAGTGGACCATGTTCTCCACCTCCATTGTCAATGCGGCCGCTCGTAGCTGTGGTCGCAAGGTCTCTGGTGCCTGTCGTGGCGGCAATCCCCGAACCCGGTGGTGGACACCGGAAGTAAGGGATGCCGTCAAGCTGAAGAAAGAGTCCTACTTATCTTTGTTGGCAGGTGGGACCCCAGAGGCAGCTGACAGGTACCGGCAGGCCAAGCGTGCCGCAGCCCGTGCAGTTGCAGAGGCAAAAACTCAAGTATGGGAGGAGTTCGGGGAGGCTATGGAGGAGGACTATTGGTCGGCCTCGAAGAGATTCTGGCAAACTGTCCGACGCCTCAGGAGGCGGAAGCAGCTCTCCACCAGCACTGTTTACGGTGCGGGTGGGGAGCTGTTGACCCTGACTGGGGATGTTGTCGGGCGGTGGAAGGAATACTTCAAGGATCTCCTCAATCCCATCGTCACGTCTTCCGAAGAGGAAGCAGAGACTGGGGACTCAGAGGCGGACTCATCCAACGAGGTGGTTAGAAAGCTCCTCGGTGGCAAGGTTCCTGGGGTGGATGAAATCCGTCCTGAGTACCTTAAGTCTCTGGATGTTGTGGGACTGTCTTGGCTGACATGCCTCTGCAACATCGCGTGGCGATCGGGGACAGTGCCTCTGGATTGGCAGACTGGGGTGGTGGTCCCTCTGTTTAAGAAGGGGGACCGGAGGGTGTGTTCCAACTATAGGGGGATCACTCTCCTCAGCCTCCCCGGTAAGGTCTATTCCAGAGTACTGGAGAGGAGAATACGACCGATGGTCGAACCTCGGATTCAGGAGGAGCAGTGTGGTTTTCGTCCTGGTCGCGGCACACTGGACCAGCTCTACACGCTCCATTGGGTGCTCGAGGGTTCATGGGAGTTCGCCCATGGACCCATATTATGCCCTTGGTAAATTAGTTAAAGTTATTTTTGAGATATTGCAATGAACTGACGATGGACACCGCGCCATGACAGAAAAACAATGATGATGCTTATTACGCTTTAAAACCGAGGGCTCAATGACGTAAACAGTTTTTGTGTTGATCTGGAGCATCAATGTTCATCAAATTTTAATCATTTTATCCTCATTATGTGCACTTAGAAATTTGGAGAGTTTCTGATTTGCGTTGGAATGGAAATCCACACTTGCACCGAAACAATGTGATGCTTAAGAATTTTGCATTTTGTACACAGGCTTTAAAGATGAAACTCACTTAACCAGGCCAAGAGCTACCAAATCCAGTTTTTTTTCTTCCCATATTACAAATGCTAACCAAATGCTGACTAAAAACGTTTTTGGAACAACCTTAAAAAAAAGTATTTAAAGCCTGTGGAAGTTTTTTTTTCCCTTTGTGATTGATATCGGGTCATCAGTACCGTTTAGGCAGCGCCGGCGGTACTTGTGGTAGACGTGCTGGGTGAAGCCGTTCTCTTTGAGCAGCTCGTGGGAGGGGTGCTGGAACTTGGGGAGGGACTGGGGCGTGCAGCCAATGTTACCGAGCGCTGGGGTGCCCTCTGACGGGCTGGCGTTCGAGCTGAGAGGTACAGAGAGGAAAGTGGGGTCAAAGCAACAATTTCAAAAATCACAACTATTTACAGCATGACTGATCCGGTTTAAATTGAATTTCAAGGCTCTAAAATGCTCAAAATTTCATCTTCCTTTTTTTGTCAGAGTCCTAAAAGACACTTTTATTGTTAGATCAAAGTTGATGATGAATGGCTTGTGTGCATTTTTCCAGATAAGACCAGAGTTGTGTTAGGAAGGTCATCCAGCATCCTAAAATTTATGCCAAATCCCAATTTGGATCTTTATCTCTGCTGTGGCAACCATGAACAAAATGGGGGCAGCCAAAAGACAAAACACATGGGATTTCACATTTTGGTTTATGTTATTTAATACTTAAATCTGAAATTGAGTACCACGATTTCACTCTTGCCCCCAGCAAGAAGGTCACCAGGTCTCTTCTCCTTGTACATCTGGAGTTGTGTCAAAAAGTGCATCCAGTGTAAAACGTGTGGAGCAAAAACAGAAGCACCCAAAAGAAAGATGACACGCCCCACTTTGCCATGCTAGCTGCTGACATGTGTCATAACTAGGGATGGGTATCGAGAACTGGTTCCTTTTGGGTATCGTTAAGGAATGATTTGATCTACCAACATCAATAAGCTTTTTGCTTAACGATTCTGTTATCGGTCCTTCAGAGTGGCTGTTGTTTTGGGGGGTGTTTGTCAGAAAAATGATCATTTCTCTACATTGATTACAGACCTGCAGTGGGTCTGTAATCAACTTTTCTGCAGTGTGGCTTTGCTTTGAACCTTGAGCCAATCGAAGCACTGATTCGCAGATGATTTGTGGATTTATTGTTTTATTTCGCTTTATTCTAATTTTTCCCCGCTAAAATCCTGAAGAGCATATGTCTGTGAGTAATATTTAATATTTTTATGTTAAACTGACCTGTTATGGTCTTCTGAAACAGTTGATAGATGTATTTTATAACTTAAAAACGGGACCGATGCTGGTCCCGGAGAATACTACTGGAATGAATTTGAATAAGGAAAGTTGGGTTTTTTCTCACCTAAATGGATACTGCACTCACTGCAGTTTATTGTCTGGAATAGGCCCAGATTGGATTTCAGAGCTTCTGGAATTCAAACATTTCCATGCGGGTGGTGTTGGGGGTAATTTTGGGTTTCAGCTTTTTTTTTTTTTTTTTTCACCACTTTCAGCCCTGAATATGTCAATCGTGAGTCACTCCTCCGTTCTGTTCACACAGCTTCAAACGCTGTGTGGCTCTCTGCCGAGTCAAGTTAGAATGATAGAGTCCAGTCGGAATTAATAAATTTAAAGCGAAACGCATGACACCTCTTTCCAAACATTGTAATACAAACAAACTGCAATCAATCAGATTGTTTTTTCCTCCCAAAATGAGATGTCCTGCGCTGACGTGCAGCAGCTGGCTGAGCTCAGCTCAGAGGTATGGAGAGACGTTCATGCCAAAATGTCTGAAAGGAAATGCTTTAGACAAAAACTACAGATTTTATTTATTTTTATTTATGTCCAGAGATAAAGGATCTTGTGACCAATTTAAAATGTTGTTGACATAGAAAACCTGTAAAGCCTATTTTTAGTACACAGAAAATTCACAAGGGGTATCAATAAGGGAATCGATAAGGAATTGGATCAATAAGCGGAATTGATGATGGCATCGATATCGATTAAAATCTTATCGATACCCATCCCTAGTCATAACAGACATAATAGATATCTGTGATAAGTATTTTTTTGACTGAACTGTGAGAAAACTGTTGAAAAGCTCAACAGGTCTGTTAATAAATATAACTGACACATATATACATACATACACATGTGTGTATATATATATATATATATATATATATATATATATAAAATATAACATATTACAACAAAAATCTGCCCTATACCCATAAACCAGCCCCCATGAGATACAAGAAAAAATAGGGCTGATAAATCATAAACCAGCTGATTGTAATTAGTTCAGCTCTTCAGGCAGGTTGATGAGCTAATTACTGAGATCAACTGTTTTAGTTGCACAGGTAGAAGCAACACAGGGGAGGGCTTTTACTTTCTGAAGCTGGAATTTTACCCCTCTGCAGAAAATAGTAAGTCCCTTCGGCTGCTCCCTTGTTTTGCACTCGGGGTCGCCACAGCAAATCCAAGGTGGATCTGCATGTTGAACTGGCACAGGTTTTACGCCGGATGCCCTTCCTGACGCAACTCCACATTAAATGGAGAAATATGGCAGGGGTGGGATTTGAACCCGGAACCTTCTGCACTGAAACCAAGCGCATTAACCACTTGGCCAACACCTCTGTTTACACCTCTGCAGAAAATACTGTGTTAAAATTTGAGTCTGCGGGTAGCTATCACTCAAAGTCATGATTCATGTGTATTATATATAGTTCTTGTTCTTTATTTTTGTTGTTATATGTAAATGAGTCATTATTTAATGGAGCTGATGATAATTATATGGTTCTTGTTCTTTATTTTTGTTGTAATATGTGATAAATACCTTATCACATGTCTGCTCATGTATCATGCCCCAAACACTTTAAATTTTAACCTACAAAAACACTTGGTTTATACTGTGATGCACATCAGTTCTGAGTGCAAGAATTAAGGGGAAAAAAATAAACTTATTTTCCATACTGCCCTAATGCAAAGTATCATTTACTTGCTTCAAACCTATCCTTCTATTTCACCTGACAGCTCACTCATATGACCAGTCTTTCTTTGTAGGACTTTAAAAAATAGACTTGCCAACTTAAAATAGTCACCAACAGCGCTATGCCAATATCTGCATTTTAGTCAGTTTCACATTTGACATTTGAACAATCTGCAAGATTTGTGAAGGATGAGCAAGTCTTAAGTACCACTTTGATGCTTGTATAAATTCATGGTCAAACAATGTGAAAATTATGTGTTTCCCAAAAGTAGAAAATTTCCCTTAAAATTAAATTCTTGAATTACCACATAGTGATGTTATTCAGTGCTGTATTTTTATTGTTAAAGTCTCTTTTAAACTTTTTTCTACATGATGAACAAAGAGACAAACTGACCTGACAGAGGCGGTGCGGGAGCGATGCTCCCTGGAGTCCATTACCCAGCCCACGTGACACTCCATGGGTGGGTTGGAGCTGTGTCGGGTTTTCCTCTTCCTGGGGGTCTGGAAGGTGACACAATGAGAACCAGCATGGTTAGCAGCGGTTTGACAGTAATCAGGCAGTCAGTGACTGTGGAAGATGACATCTTGCCTTGGCATCAACAGGTCGACTTTCTTTCACCACGGGGTAGAAGCGCGGCGTCATGGCTGGGTCCTTTCGGTGGGGAGTACGAGGCGTGCGGGGTGTGCGGGCACTGCGGTAATTGGGTGACTCAGGCACGGTTGTTGGGAGCGAGCGTGCTGTAGAGGAGGGTTCAGGGGCACCGAAGAGTTTGTTTGCCAAAGCGTCTGTGGGAACTGAGGACATGAGAGGAAAGGATTTGTAACAGAACTGAAAGGAAACTTTTAAGTGGTGTCAAAACTAAATGTGGAGAGATTTATAATAACAGTTTTAAAAACCCAAATTACCAACCATGGAGACATAAACTTACTCTGAATTAGAATGTGACCAATGTAAAAAGATAAGTCAACTAAGTGAGTTTAGTTGACTAAACAAGATTACAGCGCTTTATAAAAATGGGCCCAGGTTAAGGCACTTATTTTCTGTAATCATGGCCAGAAGTCAAGTCACTCGGTCTCTTCAGCAACTGAGTTTTGTTTTTTTAGGAAGACACACAATGTGCTGTGAGCCTCTGTGTGTGTGGATACTTACTTTGCTGGGGTCGTGGGGGGCCTGGGGGGACCTCCTGGTTGGGATCCACAGGAGGTTCAGGAGTCAGACAGTCAAACTGCTCGCGGCTGATCAGGTGGACCTTCTTGAAGTTCTCCACTTCTTGCTGTGAAACAGAATCTCCAGCGTTAAAGCAACAAGTAGAAGAACAAACAACTGCAGTTTAACAGAATTCAACAAAAGGTGTTATCACAGTGACTGAACATTGTTCTTAAACTTCAAATTTGTACTGTCCAGTGTAACAAAGTTCTCTTTAGAACAAATATATCAAACAGACCTTCTTCGAAAGAGCCTGAAGATCGAAATGCAGCAGCAAAACATAGCTGCCATAAATGCTTTTTTCACTGGCATGCTGCCTGCCTTTACTGCTCTGAACCTCCAAACAAACACAACTGAGCCCCCAAACAAGGTCAGACAAACACACACAGCACCCTGAACCTTCCTGACCTTTCCAACATTCAAACTTCCCCTGGTTTAAACAGAACTACACCACGCCCATTCCTGTTCCTCCTCCTCAAACCGCTCAAATTAAGCGATGCACAGACACCAACTGCTCTTAACGTCAACATCATCAAGTGTGACTCACGCTGCGCACACCACCGTACTGAGTATCCTCCAAAGTCCGAGCATTCATCTCTGTCTCTCCCCTAAAGGTCGTCATATCAATCCCTCAGGTGTGTGATTTTTTTTCCAAACAGACTACAGCCCTCTTTTGGACAGACTAGATGTATGCTGGTGAGCTCGTGAAAATCCCACAAAGAATGCAACAATGCAGCTGTGACGACAAAAAGAAAAAAAATACTGCCTCTCCACGACAGCAGCTTTCTGTGTGTCACATCTAGAACCAGCTCAAAGTAAGGAAGAATCCATCAGCTCATCATGTGGCCGAGAACAGAAACACCTCCACTGTGGCAGGAACAGTGTGGAACCTGGCGGAAGAAGCTGCCTTCAGCTTTACATCACTGCTTCATGCCACCACATCAACCATGTCTCGCTTCAACAGTCATGTCAAACAGCCGGAATTAACAGTTTCTAGTCCACAACTTACAATAACGACTGAAGGCTCATTATTAGCATTATGTTATTTCACTGAAAACTAAACCTCCACAACACTATATATATATACTCATATATATATATACTCATATATATATATATGAGTATATATATATATATATATATATGAGTATATATATATATATATGAGTATATATATATATATATATATGAGTATATATATATATATATATATATATATATATGAGTATATATATATATATATATATATATATATATATATATATATATATATATATATACTCATATATATATATATATATTATTCTGTAACCCAAAAATAAATAAATAAATTAATTAATTAATAAACTCAAAACTGCACAACATGCTGAAAAACTCATTGAGATTATTGTAGAAAATACTGAGATTCCAATTCTAAATTGGGATAAAGCTACAACTGGGTTCATAATGATTTGGACTGGATTTGGATCACAATGGAGTTGAAATGAAACAATCAGAATGTGCTTGTTGTGTAGACTTTCAGATGTAACTGACTAAAAAATGGCATTAACTATTTAGGAATTATGGTCATTTTTACACAGTTGCACCAATTTCAGACTTTATAGACAAAATAAATATAAATCTTACAGTCAATAAAAATTGTCACTGTTACAGCCATTTGTCTTTAGACAAATCAAAGGATGGAAACATGAACATTGTCAAAATGGAGAATATGTCTTTGACTTCATTTACATCAGTCATTAAGAAATACAAAGAGTACAGTACTGTATATTAAATCTGTCTGGAGAAGGCCATAAAAAAACCTGAGAAAACAAAACAAGAATGAGACTAGTGAGGGGAGCCACCAAGGATACACAGACAACTCTGAAAGAGTTCTAGGCCTTTGTGGCTGTGACTGGGGAAACTATGCACACGTAGAGAGCTGCATTACTTAATTATTAATTATTATCTATTAAGCTAATCAACAGTGCAGGGGCGGTGGATAAGCGGTTAAGTGCACTTGTTTCCAGAGCAGCAGAAAGTTCCCAGTTCAAGGCCACCCGTGCCCATTCTCCAAGCAATGTAGAGCTACGTCAGGAAGGATATCTGGAGTCAAACGTGTGCCTTTATTAAGTTAATCAACAACTATTCTGATAATCCATTCATTATGTTGAGTCATTTATTTATTTGGTTAAAAAAAAAATCTTAAATTTCAGTTTCTTGAATGTGAATATTTTCTGGTTTATTTAGTAGTTGCTTTACTCCTGTCAGGCAGAAAACTGAGCATCTTTGGGCTGTGGACAAGGCAAGCTCTGGATAACATTGAGTAAAATTTTTCACCTTTTTTTTGCCACATTGTGGACCTAACAACTAATTACTTTCTCAATCAATTAATCCATTATGAACACAGTTGTTAGTTGCAGCCCCATGCAGAGGGAAGTATATCACTGGAATTCTTAAATGGATAAAGCAACATTTCTGTCAAACCTTTTACTTAAAGTTGAAAGTCTACACTACAAACACTTAATGATTGTTAGAGAAATCAATAATAATAATAAAAATAGTGTATATAAGGAAAGTGATCAAATAATGAAAGTTTGTATCCCCATTTATGAAATGTTCTCTAATAATCTGGACGTCCTCCCTTTGCCTTTCTAACCTCTTTCAACCTTGTTGTGACCCTCTGAGCAACTTTTGTGTCCTTTCAGAGAAATATATATATACGAGGGCTGTCCATAAAGTATAGGTCCTTTTTATTTTTTTCAAAAACTATATGGATTTCATTCATATGTTTTTACGTCAGACATGCATGAACCCTCGTGCGCATGGGTGAGTTTTTCCACGCCTGTCGGTGACGTCATTCGCCTGTGAGCACTCCTTGTGGGAGGAGTCGTCCAGCCCCTCGTCGGAATTCCTTTGTCTGAGAAGTTGCTGAGAGACTGGCGCTTTGTTTGATCAAAATTTTTTCTAAACCTGTGAGACACATCGAAGTGGACATGGTTTGAAAAATTAAGCTGGTTTTCAGTGAAAATTTTAACGGCTGATGAGAGATTTTGAGGTGACACTGTCGCTTTAAGGACTTCCCACAGTGCGAGACGTCGCGCTGCGCTCTCAGGTGGCGTCATCAGCCTGTTTCAAGCTGAAAACCTCCACATTTCAGGCTCTATTGATCCAGGACGTCGTGAGAGAACAGAGAAGTTTCAGAAGAAGTCGGTTTCAGCATTTTATCCGGATATTCCACTGTTAAAGGAGATTTTTTTAATGAAAGACGTGCGGACGGGTCCGCGCGTCGGGACGCAGCCGGCGCGGAGCGGCGGCACAGGAAAAACACCTCCGTGTTGATAACCATTTGTAAAATCCAGGCGGCTTTTGATGGCTTTCAATTGTTTAACAGCTGGACATGTTCCAACTTGTCCTTAAGGCTTCCAACGGAGGTGTTTTTCCTGTGGCGGAGCGTCGCGGCGGCTGCGAGCCGAAGCGCGGACCCGTCCGCACGTCTTTCATTAAAAAAATCTCCTTTAACAGTGGAATATCCGGATAAAATGCTGAAACCGACTTCTTCTGAAACTTCTCTGTTCTCTCACGACGTCCTGGATCAACAGAGCCTGAAATGTGGAGGTTTTAAGCTTGAAACAGGCTGATGACGCTGCCTGAGAGCGCTGCACGACGTCTCGCACCGTGGGAAGTCCTTAAAGCGACAGAATCGCCTCAAAATCTCTCATCAGCTGTTAAAATTTTCACTGAAAACCAGCTTAATTTTTCGAACCATGTCCACTTCGATGTGTCTCACAGGTTTAGAAAAAATTTTGATCAAACAAAGCGCCAGTCTCTCAGCAACTTCTCAGACAAAGGAATTCCGACGAGGGGCTGGACGACTCCTCCCACAAGGAGTGCTCACAGGCGAATGACGTCACCGACAGGCGTGGAAAAACTCACGCATGCGCACGAGGGTTCAAGCATGTCTGACGTAAAAACATATGAATGAAATCCATATAGTTTTTGAAAAAAATAAAAAGGACCTATACTTTATGGACAGACCTCGTATATATATATACACAAACAGAATAGTACTCTATGGTACTCAATTTCAATATATTTTCATTTATATAGCGCCAAATCACAACAAGGTTGCCTCAAGGCGCTTCACACAAGTAAGGTCTAACCTTAACAACCCCCAGAGCAACAGTGGTAAGGAAAAACTCCCTCTGAGGAAGAAACATCAAGCAGTCCAGACTCAAGGGGTGACCCAAGGGGTCCTCTCAGTACTTAAAAACGGAATTATTCTCTGATGATGTGTAGCATCATGTGTGGTTCGATGGATAATACTAAACATAAATGGTATCAGTCACTGGAGATTAATTTTAAAGCTTGTGCAAAAGTAGCTCAAATCATATGGAGCAAAAAAAGAAAATCTTTTAACCTCTCTTGGTGGGAATTTTGCAAGTTATTCCCAGTTTGTGTTCTTTCTTGATTAACAGCACTGAACCCATTATTAACAGAAACATCTCACCTGGACCTCACAATGAACTATTTAAGAAAGAAAAAGGGAAAAACAGCCTCACCTTAATGGTGGCATATTCAGGTTCGTATGTGTCATCCCATAAGTCCTGTTCGTAGTAGTAGAGCCCATCGTTGATCACCTTTGCCAGCTCACTGGATAGCTTGGCACGTGACGTGTGCTGCCCTGTGCGATCCCCACCCGGGTGCTTCCTCAGGTAGGGTGGTGTCTGCGTCACAATCAGGATTTTGTTGACATCACGATCATCAATCTCACCATCAGAGTCCTCGTCTGACCAGTCTGTAAAGGTGTTCCGCCGTCCATCGATCTGCTCCATCTCCTCGTCAAACATGAAGTCGAGCTCCTCTGGCTCATCCTGCTCTGCTCCATCCTGGTTCCAACAAAGAGAAACAGAACAAAGAAAAAACTGATAATTTCAGCAAAAATTAAGTGTGATTTGTGTGATCAACAATCAATCAGTTTCATCTCGGTGTAAAGTCAGATCCGTAACACTGAATGTTTTGGAATTTGGTCTCTGTTCTCCACCACAATGGAGTTGAAATAAAACAAATATGTGATTAAACTGTACATTTTCAACTCTAATTGCAATTGCTGTAACAAACATTTTGCATTAATCATTTAGGACTTACAGCCATTTTTATACAGAGTGCCTCAACTTCAGGGTTCAGATTTGTTTTTAAATTTTTGAAATTAAATAATTAAAGAGAATGCACTGCTTAACCAGCTGTCTGCCTGACATCATACAAACCTTATTGGCTGCAGTAGCAGGAGACGATGATGAGCCAGGCAGGAGGACTGGTGACTGAATAGAGTCTTCTTTCTCTTTCTGCTGCTGTAACGAGGAAGGCTTCATCAGTCAACCAACACCGACCACAGAGGAGGAGAGGATGATATGGAACCGTATGGGCATTGAAATGAACAGTGGGGTGAAGGAAAAAAAAGGAAATGAGAATGATAAATATATTGAATTTCTTTGAGTGTGTGTGCGTATGCTGGGGGGGGGGTTAAATGCTCATTATGGGGGTGGGGGAGAACACCTGATGCACATGGATACAAAAAAAAAAAAAGCACAATAAATGACCTTGTATGATCCTTGTCTAGATAAATGGACAGGTGTGTGTGTCCATTTATCTAAATGGGTGCATGAATGAGGAATGAATGATCAAGACAAGACTGAGCGAAACAGAGGTATATCCAGCTGTGAGATACACACACACACATATACATATATATGAATGAGGTATGAATGATCAAGACAAGACTGAGCAAAACAGAGGTTTATCCAGCTGTTAGATACACACACACACACACACACACACACATTATATATATATATATATATACACATACATATACATATATACGAGGTCTGTTAGAAAACTATCGGACCTTTTTATTTAAAAAAAAAAAAAAAAAACTATATGGATTTGAATCATGTGCGCTTACATCAGCCAAGCTTGAACCTTCGTGCACATGCGTGAGTTTTTTCACGCCTGTCGGATGCGTCATTCGCCTGTGGGCAGGCTTTGAGTGAGCACTGGTCCAGCCCCCTCGTCGGATTTTCATTGTCAGGAAAATGGCTGAGCGATTGGAGCAGCGCTGAATCAAATTTTTCTAGAAACTGTGAGAGACAGCCAGGTGGAAACCATTCGGAAGATTCAGACGGCTTTCGGTGAATATACTCTGGGCGTCACACAGATTAAGGATCATTACAACCGGATTAAAGATGGCCCACAGCGGCGCAGGGCGCACTGCGCTCCGAGCGGCCATCAACAGCCTGAAACGACCAGATCATTTCCAAAGTGAAGGCTGTGTTGATCCGGGACGTCGTGTGACTACCAGAGAAACTACAGAAAATGTGGACATCAGCACTTTTGCGGTACATTCCACTGTTACAGGAGATTTTGTAATGAAAGAAGTGCGGAGGAATTCGCACGTCGGGACGGAGCCCCTAATGGCGCACAACAAAAAGCACGTCCGTGTTGGAAACCATTCGGAAGATTCAGACGGCTTTCGATGACTTTTCAGTCGAGTGAGTATCCGAGAAATTGTGTAACAGCTGGGCATGTCACAACTTGTCCTGTGAGACCTCCAACACGGACGTGTTTTTTGTTGTGCGCCATTGCGGCTCCGTGCCGACGCGCGAATTCCTCCGCACGTCTTTCATTACAAAATCTCCTGTAACAGTGGAATGTGCCGCAAAAGTGCTGATGTACACCTCTTCCACAATTTCTCTGGAAGTCAGACGACGTCCTGGATCAACACAGCCTTCACTTTGGAAATGATCTGGTTGTTTCAGCCTGTCGATGGCCGCTTGGAGCCTGGCGCGCCCTGCACCGCTGTGGGCCGTCTTTAATCCAAATGTAATGATCCTTAATATGTGTGACGCCCAGAGTATCTTCACGGAAAGCCGTCTGAATCTTCCGAATGGTTTCCACCTGGCTGTCTCTCACAGTTTCTGGAAAAATTTGATTCAGTGCTGCTCCAATCGCTCAGCCATTTTCCTGACAATGAAAATCCGACGAGGGGGGTGGACCAGTGCTCACTCAAAGCCTGCCCACAGGCGAATGACGCAACCGACAGGCATGGAAAAACTCACACATGCGCACGAAGGTTCAAGCTTGGCTGATGCAAGCGCACATGATTCAAATCCATATAGTTTTAAAAAAAAAATAAAAAGTTCGAATAGTTTTCTAACAGACCTCGTATACATACATATACGACGGCTGTCAATAAAGTATAGGTCCTTTTTATTTTTTTCAAAAACTATATGGATTTCATTCATATGTTTTTACGACAGACATGCTTGAACCCTCGTGCGCATGCATGAGTTTTTCCACGCCTGTCGGTGACGTCATTCGCCTGTGAGCACTCCTTGTGGGAGGAGTCGTCCAGCCCCTCGTCGGAATTCCTTTGTCTGAGAAGTTGCTGAGAGACTGGCGCTTTGTTTGATCAAAATTTTTTCTAAACCTGTGAGGCACATCGAAGTGGACACGGTTCGAAAAATTAAGCTGGTTTTCGGTGAAAATTTTAACGACTGATGAGAGATTTTGAGGTGATACTGTCGCTTTAAGGACTTCCCACGGAGCGGGACGTCGCGCAGCGTTCCCAGGCGCCATCGTGAGCCTGTTTCAAGCTGAAAACCTCCACATTTCAGGCTCTATTGATCCAGGACGTTGTGAGAGAACAGAGAAGTTTCAGAAGAAGTCGGTTTCAGCATTTTATCCGGATATTCCACTGTTAAAGGAGATTTTTTTAATTAAAGACGTGCGGACGGATTGCAGCGTCGGCTCACAGCCGCCGCGACGCTCCGCCACAGGAAAAACACCTCCGTGTTGATAACCATTTGTAAAATCCAGGCGGCTTTTGATGGCTTTCAGTGGAGTGAGTATCTGAGAAATTGTTTAACAGCTGGGCATGTTCCAACTTGTCCTTAAGGCTTCCAACAGAGGTGTTTTTCCTGTGGCGGAGCATCGCAGCGGCTGCGAGCCGCGACGTCCGTCCGCAATCCGTCCGCGGTGGAGCTGCATGGCGCAAAGCAACGCCGTGATGAAGCCTTCCAGGACATGTTGGGGCAGGGCCAGCTCATGCACAATCACATTCGGATAATCACACGACTGAAAAGCAACTGACAGCCATCTGAAATCCACCTTTAAGCCGTCCTGTGAGACCAACACCGAGGTGGTTTTGTCCCGCGTAATGAACGGCTCCGTGGCGCGTCCTCCGCTTTTCTTTCCATGAAAAGAACTCCTGTAACGGTGGAATGTACTGAAAAAGTGCTGATGTCCACATCTTCAGCCTTTTTGTGAAAGTCAGACGAGGTCCCGGATCAACAAAGCCTTCACGTTGGAAATGATCTGGTTGTTCCAGCGGGGTGTCAGCCTGTCGACGGGGGCTGGGAGCGCGCCACGCTCTCAGCAGTTGTGGGCGGTCTTTAAACCGTCTGGATCACTCCTTAATCTGTGTAATCCCCATAAAATCGTCCCTGAAAGCCATATTAATTTTCCGAATGGTGTCCACCTGGAGGTCTCTCACAGTTTCTGGAAAAAAATTGATGCAGCAAAGCTCCAAATCGTTCAGACATTTATTCGCAATAAAAAATAGATGACTCAATAGATCACTCAAAGCCTGCTCACAGGCGAATGACGCAACCGACAGGCATGAAAAAACTCACGCATGCGCACGAAGGTTCAAGCTTGGCTGATGCAATCACACGTGATTCAAATCCATATGGCTTTTGAAAAAATAAAAAGGTTGGATACTTTTCTAACACACACACACACACACACACACACACACACACACACACACACACACACACACACACACACACACACACACACACACACACACACACACACACACACACACACACACACACACACAACCCCTGGCAAAAATGATGGAATCACCGGCCTCGAAGGATGTTCATTCAGTTGTTTAATTTTGTAGAAAAAAAGCAGATCACAGACATTAACACAAAACTAAAGTCATTTCAAATGGCAACTTTCTGGCTTTAAGAAACACTATAAGAAATCAAGAAAAAAAAATTGTGGCAGTCAGTAACGGTTACTTTTTTAGACCAAGCAGAGGGAAAAAAATATGGACTCACTCAATTCTGAGGAATAAATTATGGAATCACCCTGTAAATTTTCATCCCCAAAACTAACACCTGCATCAAATCAGATCTGCTCGTTAGTCTGCATCTAAAAAGGAGTGATCACACCTTGGAGAGCTGTTGCACCAAGTGGACTGACATGAATCATGGCTCCAACATGAGAGATGTCAATTGAAACAAAGGAGAGGATTATCAAACTCTTAAAAGAGGGTAAATCATCACGCAATGTTGCAAAAGATGTTGGTTGTTCACAGTCAGCTGTGTCTAAACTCTGGACCAAATACAAACAACATGGGAAGGTTGTTAAAGGCAAACATACTGGCAGACCAAGGAAGACATCAAAGGGTCAAGACAGAAAACTTAAAGCAATATGTCTCAAAAATCGAAAATGCACAACAATACAAATGAGGAACGAATGGGAGGAAACTGGAGTCACATCTGTGACTGAACTGTAAGAAACCGCCTAAAGGAAATTGGATTTACATACAGAAAAGCTAAACGAAAGCCATCATTAACACCTAAACAGAAAAATATCATCAATAAATGCACAAGT
Organism: Thalassophryne amazonica; assembly: GCF_902500255.1. Lineage (NCBI taxonomy): Eukaryota > Metazoa > Chordata > Actinopteri > Batrachoidiformes > Batrachoididae > Thalassophryne > Thalassophryne amazonica. The sequence goes on along the minus strand of NC_047111.1, from coordinate 40,320,577 downwards.
TTACATTGATATTTTGGACACTTTTCTTATCCCATCAATTGAAAGGATTTTTGGGGATGATGAAATCATTTTTCAAGATGATAATGCATCTTGCCATAGAGCAAAAACTGTGAAAACATTCCTTGCAAAAAGACACATAGGGTCAATGTCATGGCCTGCAAATAGTCCGGATATTAATGCAATTGAAAATCTTTTGTGGAAGTTGAAGAAAATGGTCCATGACAAGGCTCCAACCTGCAAAGCTGATCTGGCAACAGCAATCAGAGAAAGTTGGAGCCAGACTGATGAAGAGTACTGTCTGTCACTCATTAAGTCCATGCCTCAGAGACTGCAAGCTGTTATAAAAGCCAGAGGTGGTGCAACAAAATACTAGTGATGTGTTGGAGCGTTCTTTTGTTTTTCATGATTTCATAATTTTTTCCTCAGAATTGAGTGATTCCATATTTTTTTTCCCCCCTCTGCTTGGTCTAAAAAAGTAACAGTTACTGGCTGCCACATTTATACATACACATATATACATACATATATACATACACATACATACATATATACATACACATACATACATATATACATACACATACGAGGGCTGTCAATAAAGTAACGGTCCTATATATATGTGTATGTGTGTATATATGTATGTATGTATGTATGTATGTGTGTATATGTGTATGTATGTATGTATGTATGTATGTATGTATATGTATGTATGTATGTGTGTATGTATGTATGTATGTGTGTATGTGTGTATGTGTATGTATGTGTGTGTGTATGTGTGTATGTATGTGTGTATGTATGTATATGTATATATGTGTATGTGTATGTATGTGTGTGTGTATGTATGTGTGTATGTGTGTGTGTATGTATGTGTGTATGTGTATGTATGTATGTGTGTATGTGTATGTATGTGTGTATGTGTATGTATGTGTGTGTGTATGTGTATGTATGTATGTGTATATATGTGTATGTGTGTATATATATGTATATGTGTACGAGGGCTGTCCATAAAGTATAGGTCCTTTTTATTTTTTTCAAAAACTATATGGATTTCATTCATATGTTTTTACGTCAGACATGCTTGAACCCTCGTGCGCATGCGTGAGTTTTTCCACGCCTGTCGGTGACGTCATTCGCCTGTGAGCACTCCTTGTGGGAGGAGTCGTCCAGCCCCTCGTCGGAATTCCTTTGTCTGAGAAGTTGCTGAGAGACTGGCGCGTTGTTTGATCAAAATTTTTTCTAAACCTGTGAGACACATCGAAGTGGACATGGTTCGAAAAATTAAGCTGGTTTTCAGTGAAAATTTTAACGGCTGATGAGAGATTTTGAGGTGATTCTGTCGCTTTAAGGACTTCCCACGGTGCGAGACGTCGCTCAGCGATCTCAGCCGCCGTCGTCAGCCTGTTCAAGCTGAAAACCTCCACATTTCAGGCTCTATTGATCCAGGACGTCGTGAGAGAACATAGAAGTTTCAGAAGAAGTCGGTTTCAGCATTTTATCCGGATATTCCACTGTTAAAGGAGATTTTTTTTAATGAAAGACGTGCGGACGGGTCCACGCGTCGGCTCGCAGCCAACACGACGCTCCGCCACAGGAAAAACACCTCTGTTGAAAGCCTTAAGGACAAGTTGGAACATGTCCTGCTGTTAAACAATTTCTCATATACTCACTCCACTGAAAGCCATCAAAAGCCAACTGGATTTTACAAATGGTTATCAACAC